>NC_057813.1:262694836-262695121 GCF_018294505.1 Triticum aestivum
TTCTGCAAGAAGGACGAGGTGCAGGCCGACTGCTACCCTCTCCTTCCGAGCTGCGCCCCCAATTCAAAAATCCTACCGAGTGGAGAGCAGACCTCCCACTCGGAGGCTTAGCTGCAGCCCAGTGCTCGCCTAAGTGTCTGAAATCCTACCGAGTGGAGAGCAGACCTCCCACTCGGGGGCTTAGCTGCAGCACAATGCTCGCCTAAGTGTCTAAAATCCTACCGAGTGGAGAGCAGACCTCCCACTCGGGGGCTTAGCTGCAGCCCAGCGCTCGCCTAAGTGTCT
>NC_057813.1:262695468-262858150 GCF_018294505.1 Triticum aestivum
TCGGGGGCTTAGCTGCAGCCCAGTGCTCGCCTAGGTGTCTGAAATCCTACCGAGTGGAGAGCAGACCTCCCACTCGGGGGCTTAGCTGCAGCCCAGTGCTCACCTAAGTATCTGAAATCCTACCGAGTGGAGAGCAGACCTCCCACTCGGGAGGCTTAGCTGCAGCCCAGTGCTCGCCTAAGTATCTAAAATCCTACCGAGTGGAGGGCAAACCTCTCACTCGGGGACTTAGCTACAGCCCAGTACTCGCCTAAGTGAATTAGGATGCAAGCCGATGGCAATAAGCGCTTTGCTTCAACCTGCAAAGGATGCATCAAACCAAATGCAAGCATATTCAGTGACGAACCCAAGTTCGGATAATAACTAACGGAACCGAAAGTGCTCAGGCGCTAAGCCTGTTAAGGTTTATCGGTTACAAAACCCACTCGGCATACCGAGGCAAATTTAAAGTATCAAGCTCAGAAGTTTTTTACCCCTCCTGTGGAGGGCTGGAAGGTGCCACAAACTCGTCCAGATCAATTCCATCTACAATCCGAGTGGCAGCGGCAATGAAGGTCTCCATGAAAGATCTGAAATCGTGCTTCTTGGTGTTGGCCACCCTGAGAGCCACCAGCTTGTCCTCTCGTGCATCCTTGCAGTGAACGCGGACCAGAGATAGAGAAACATCCGCGCCGCTCCTGGCCGAAGACTTCTTCCACTCTTGCACTCGACTTGGGACCTCGTTCAGTCGAGTCATCAGAGACTCGAGGTCGTTCTGGAGTGTCTCTCTTGGCCAAAGTGTTGTGTCGATGCGGGAAGTTGCGACCTTCAGCCTTGCGAGATAATCGATGACGGCAGCAACACGAGATTCAAGTCGGAGCACGTTCATGGCGACTTCATCTTTCACAGGAGAGTTGATGGGGTCCAGGTTTACTTCCAGTCGACCAGTCTCCTCTTCAAAGTTCTGACAAAATTCTGCAAGCACAACCACCGAGTCAAGACAAACAGTCAGAGGTTACAATTGAAATATTTGTTTGATACAAAGGATTACCTTCAAGCATGAGGAACAACTTCTTGGCGAGTCCACCCAGATAAGCCTCTAGATCATTCTTCTTTCTCTCCAACTCGCTGGCCTTGTCATTCAGGGTGGTCTTGTCGCTTTTCAGTCGAGTGACCTCCTGGTTGGCAGCATCAAGAGCAGCTTTCAGATTGGTGTTTTCTTCTTCAAGCTTAGTCACTGAAGCCAGCTTCTCATCCGCTAGCCTGGTCTTCTCTAAAGCAGTTTTTTGCATCTCAGCCAAGTCAAGCTCTTGTTTCTTCAGGGCGTCCCTCACTTTGCCTACAAAGTTACAGTGAGATTAGATTCGGAAACAAGTGAGAGGCAAAGGCAGTCGTCAAAAGCCTCACCAAGCATACCTTTAGCTTCCTCCTTCGCCTTCGTCAAGTTCTCTTGGGCCAGTTTCAGATCGAGCTCGAGCTGAATGTGTTTGTTCTCCAACTCAGTATAACGAGCCGCAAGGTCACAGGATTTGTACGAAGAACCAATCGACAGACGTCAAAGACAATTCACTTCCGAGTAAGGAAAGATCATAGCGTTTCTAAGACTACAGCCGAATGCAAACATTCGACCATAGTCTCGGGGACTACACCCAGTGGGTGCACTCAGCGTGCCCCCACTAGTTTCATCAAGAGTCGACCAGTCGACCAACAAAAAAACGAGGCAATGTTCTTTAGACTATAGTCGACTGCCAGCAGTCGACCACAGTCTCAGGGACTACACCCAGTGGGTGCACTCAGCGTGCCCCCACCGGTCTATGAATCTATTCGACCTTGTCGAGTAAAGAAAAACTCAAAAGCATAAAGACTATGGTCGACTGCCAGTAGTCCACCATAGCCTTGGGGACTACACCCAGTGGGTGCACTCAGCGTGCCCCCACTAACCCGGAATTTCAATCGACACACACCCAGTGGGTGTAGGACAGACTCTAGGAATTTCAGAAAGAAGAACAGGCAGTGACCGACTGACCTGAACATTACTCTGGAGTGCCGAACTGGCGTCATAGGCTGCCTGGCTGGCTTCTCGAATTGCCTTCACTTGCTCCATCATGACCCCCGCTTGGCGTATCGCTTCTCTAGCAGCACTGGCTTGGTCTTCTGGAACGGGGTAGGTGGAGAAAAGCGAGGGTTGAGCAGCACTCAACTACGAAGGGCGAGCACTCGTCAACAGCACCGCGAAGGTTACGGTGGGTCGAGTGACATTGTCTCCCTCCACGACCAACGTCTCGGGTGCTGGCACATCTCGAGTCGCCTTGCCAGCAGGCGTTTTCTTGCTCCTCCTTTGCCTCGGTGGTTCTTCGTCGTCGTCGTCAGGAAGGTCAATAACAATGTTAGATGAAGCTGTAGAAAGAATCAAAATTAGAGACATTAAGTCAGTCGACTGAAAACGGCATCACAAGAATCGTACCAGGTTGCGAGGTAGCAGCATCCTCCATCTTGTGGTCTTTAGCCTTGGCCGAAGTATCAGAAGTAGCAGCGCTGCAGTTCCAAAAGTTAGTCGATTGGTCCATGAGTCGACCAAGAACAAGTTCATGAAACAGGGAAAGCTCAAAACTACCATTACCCTGAGATAGTGGGGATCACCATCTTCATCTTCGGCAAGACCTTTGCGGGCTTCGACGGTACCACTCGAGATTGCTTTGGAGCCTTCTCAGTCGGCGCCGGAGAAGTGGTCCGAGGGTGCTTGGTCGACTGGGAAGCGGTTGCGACCCCCTTACCCCGCTCAGTCGCTGGATCATGCGCAAGCTTCGAGCGTCTTTCCGAGCGGGGAGGTGCAACTTCCTCCTCCTTCTCCTCTTCTTCCTCCTCACCAGAGTCGTCACCCTCGTCGTCGTCGTCAGCATCCGAATCCCACTCCTCCGGGCTTTCGCCCCCGCTTCCTTCCCCCTCCTCAGTCGGCGTCTGCGCCCCATTGGGCATCGAGTACAATTCATTGGTGGCCTGTCGGACAAGCAACAAAACAAAACAAAGATCAACCGACCAATTCGCGGCAAAGCAGAATGGATAAAACAAAATTACACTCGGAGATAGGCGGCCATTCCTTGTCCAGCGTATAGGTACAGTCGAGTGGCGGGATCCTCCTCGCCCCTCGAGGGTTGTCCTTGTTCCCTGTGATGGCGGCCACCCACCTCTCCAGCGTGGCGTCGTCGACTGCCTCTGGATGGACCCGAGTGGTGTCTTCAGTACCGTAGTACAGCCACATCGGATGGCCTCGGTACTGGAGCGGTTGGATACGCCGCCTAAGGAAGACTTCCAGAAGATCCATGCCCATCACTCCGTCCCGAATGAGTTGGACCACGCGCTCCACCAACATTTTTACCTCGGCTTTCTCCTCAGGAAGCACCTTCAGAGAAGACGGTTTGTCCACTCGGTCCATGGAGAACGGAGGGAGACCAGTCGACTGCCCCGGCATCGACTCGTCTTGGCAGTAGAACCAAGTCGACTGCCACCCTCTGACCGACTCAGGAAGGGTCATGGCCGAGAAAGTGCTCTTATTCCTCAACTGAATCCCAAGACCCCCGCACATCTGTATAACCTTGGTCCTCTCATCACCCGGACTCGCCTTTTTTACTGTCTGCAACCGATAGGTGAATATGTGCTTGAAGAGACCCCAGTGCGGTCGACAATCCAGGAAGTTCTCGCACATGGACACAAAGGCAGCAAGATAGGCGATGGAATTGGGATTGAAATGGTGGAGTTGTGCCCCAAAGAAATTCAGAAACCCACGGAAGAACACACTCGGCGGCAGAGAAAAACCATGATCTACGTGAGTGGCTAAGAGAACGCACTCACCCTCCTGCGGCTGCGGTTGACACTCGGACCCTGGGAGCTTCGCTGACCCGTGGGGGATCAGTCCCTCATTGGCCAGGTCGTCGAGGTCCTTCCCAGTGATGGTCGAGCGGATCCAATCCCCTTGGACCCAACCCTTCGGCAGGCGGGACCTCGACGAAGATCCGCCCCGACTGGACGGTCTCCCCTTTGCTTGCCCCGTCGCTGTCGCCTTCTTCGCGCGCTCTAGAGCCGCCATCTTCTCCTTCACCATTATCGCCGGCGAAGCGCTCGAGAGGTGGATAAGGCGGAGGTAGGAGCAGGCGCCGTGGGCGGAGGCAGAGAGGGAAGAGAGGAGAATGGGGAGGCACTGTTCAAAAACTCACCCCCGACGCTTTATATAAGGGCGCTTCCGAGTGGCTGACGAGTGGGTCCGAGCAGATCTGTCATATCCCGAAACAGTCGCACACATACGATACATGGCGAAAAAGGCGGCACGGAAATCGAGGCGTCCATGCCTTATCCCGCTCGATTGCCGCGGATCGCCCCACTTCGCGCGCTTCCCAAATTTCAGATCCCTCAAAATCCGCTAACAACAGATCAATCTGTCAGACATTATCCTTCCCGCGATCCGTCGCTCGGGAGTTCACCAAAGTTCAAAAGTTCACTCGACAAAAGATAAGAATGGATCAAGGCGACTGAAGTAAAAGTCGACGCCAACGCCGAAAGAAGAACCGCCGATCCAAGATACGACATAATCAAAGTACAGTAAACAAGTCGGAGAAAATCGTCAACTCCCTCCTCACTCGAACCTCGATCCATTCGGGGGCTAATGATGAGGTTATGTACCTAGGGTAGGGTCATGGACCTATCTAGGATACCATGCCCAAGGACATCATCATACGAAACTACCTTCTAGTCGACCAAGAGAAGTTCCACTTGACCAAGGGAGACTCCACTCGACTGGCTAGAAGACACTCGACCATGAAGATGCACTCGACCATCAGAAGTTCAAGATCTACTCTGCATCCAAACGGTCTGTAATTGAATAGTCTTAATGGTCATGATGACACTTTATGTAGGGCGTTACCAGTAACACCCAGCCTTAATGTACTTTAACCCTCCTCTACGTGGGCTGGCTGGGGTCCCGGCGTCCTCTATATAAGCCACCCCCCTCCACTGGTAGAAGGGTTCGCACCCCTGTAACTCATATACACAGAGATCAGTCGACCGCCTCCGGGCTCTGAGACGTAGGGCTGTTACTTCCTCAGAGAAGGGCCTGAACTCGCTAAACAGCCATGTGTACAACTACTCCATAGCTAGGACCTTGCCTTTCCATACTTACCCCCCATTCTACTGTCAGACTTAGAACCACGACACCGAGTTTTTCAACTCGGTGGGTCCGAGATGGTTTCGGCGGAAACCTAACCCTAAATTTTCAAATCCCATCTAATCTAGGGATTGTATTGACTAGATAGGAGTGTCTCAATCGTGGCAAGTATCATAATGAACACAATTTGCTAGGAATCGGACGAGGATAGCACTGTGATCGAGTCCATACCCTAGCTTCGCGATGAACTCGCTACGGCGGCAACGGTGGGGGTGAAATCCGTTGACAGCGGTGGAGACCAGTGACAGGAGGCGCCTGGCAACGAGGAGACGATCCGGAGACCCTGGAGGTAGAGCGAGCTATTGCGCGGGCGAAGGGGTTTGGAGAAATTTCCAAAAAATTTCCCGTGAGTATATATAGCCCGACCCTGTCGGTGTGACCGAGTGGAACAACTCGGTGGCACCGAGATGCATAACTGTATACAATTACTGCAAGTCGGTGTGATCGAAACGTTCAAATCGGTTGCACCGAGATTGAAAACCTAGATCGACTTAGTGATCTCGGTAGGACCGAAATGGAGGAATCGGTCAGACCGAGAATCACAAAGAAGTTTTGGAAGTTTAAGTCTATGACGAATCGGGGACTCCGAGTGCTCCTCACACAGAGTGGTTCGAATCTGACTTGATCAAATTTTGTGATGTAGCATGAGTAGAGTTTGAGACAAGAAGAGCATAGATAGCTAGATAAGGTTCTTAGGCATTCTTGTCCATCCACTTGGCAAAAGAAAAAGAAACCAATCAAACAAAGCAACAAGTGGATGCCCTCGAATGAGTAAAATATGCAACCAACATGCTCACACAATAAGATGGCAAATGAAATATGTCACAAAGCATGCACAACCAATTCTAGCATCTATCAAACAATTGGCGATGACTAGGTCATCTATATATGAGTATATTGACTTAGGAGTCAAATGAGAACATTTGATCATAGGTCATACTCATCGTTTAAGCTCAAGTGGGGTTACCACTTTTACATAATGCATTGATGTGTTCACACCATTAGAGTTGCTTTGACTCAATTTTTAGAGTTAATCTCCCCCTAGATGTGAGATCCCCTTTTAGAGGGATGAACTAACCTTGGGTTTTGTCGATGATGACTTCATGTAGGTGTTGAAGATGTGGGTGCTCAATGTTCATTTGGAGCAATCCTTTGGAGTGAGTTGCACTTTCAACATACCTACATGGGTTAGTCCCACAAGGAACAAACAAGAATATCCATAGACATAGAGTGACGCATATACAAGATGATGTCCATGAAATCATTAGGTTACCTTGTCCCTTGCCTTACCAACATGAGGGTTTGTGACTCCTTGAACTAGTGCAAGATGTGGAAGTTGATTGCACTCGTTCTTGCCATAATGATATGAGTGAAGAATGTTGGCGGAATCACCATCAAGAACTCTCTAGTTCTTCTTCTTCGGGATCCACATCATCTTGATGGGAATCCTTGGAGTTTTAGTTGTACTTGATGAAGTAGAACTTGACGTAGTCTTGGGAACCCACTTGACCAAGGCCTTAGGTGCTTCTTCAAATGCATCAATCTCCTCTTGAAGCTTGTCCTTGCCTTTGTTCTTGTGGCCTTGTGGTGGAAGATAATCTTGTGCTTGTGTTCCCTTGAAGGAAGTAGGATCATACTTCTCTTGTTGAGGAACAAACTTCATCTTGGGGTATTGATCTTCTTCCCACTCAACTCCATTGGCATTGAACTTTCGTTCAAAGCCAACACCTCATATCACACACAATTGGTTTCTTGTCCAACATCACTGTTTCATAGAAGTCCTGCTGTTCCTTAGTGTGGAACCTGTAATCAACAACTGTCCTTCTCCTGGTATCATATGGATCTGACTCTCTCCATAGCCTCAACCCTGAATCTCTCCTGATTTTCATGTTCTCAGCCACAGGATGAGCATCATTGTGGTCTAGAATCTTGGGTTTGAGCTTTCTCAGGACTTGTCCTTCTTCATATTCCTCATCAGCAACTTCAGGCACTGGGGCCTTGTTCTTCTCAGCAGCTAGAATACTCCTGGTATTCCTCTTTGGTGCAAGCTTGGGCTTGGGGGCAGTTTTGGGTGCTTCCTTGGGCTTTGATGTTGCAGCCCCTGACTTAATAGCATCACCCATCAGCTTTTGCGCCTTGGGTGCTGGTGCAACACCTTCTTCTTCCTCTTCAGAGTCTCTCCTCATAGAGGGATTTCCAAGAACCTGGGCAGTAGTGGTTCTGGCTCTCTTCTTCTTCTTATCTTGTCCAGCAGCTTCATCTTCTGATTCTATGGTAAACTTCATAGTTTCTCCAGTGGGAACTTTCTTGGGTTTGGAAGTTGTGACTCTTCTTGCAGGTGCATCTTTGGGTTTAGACTTTTCAGGCTCTTGAGTTGATCCTATGACCTTCAGCATAGGTGTCCTCTTGGCAGGAACCTTTCTATTAAGTCCAGGCTTTGTGTTCTTTGCTGAGGCATATTCCTTTTTGAGCACTACCTTCTTGGAGGTAGCCTCATCTTCTTCTGCCAAGTAATCCTCATCTTCAGATTCTGAAGTTCTCTTCTTCCTTGTCCTGGTGGCAGCTTTAGGCAGATTGCTTGGGGTGCTCCTGCTGCCATCATCTGAAGTGCTAGAGGGACTAGTGCCCTCACTCATGTGATTGTGCTCTTCTGACTTGTTCTGACTATCACTTTGGTCTGACATCACTGACTGCTGACCCTGTGAATAGTTATAGATGAGATAGAATGGATGAGCATCACAAAATGCAGAGATTTTTGCAAAAGAATGATTCAAAAATTCAGTTTTAGTTTTCCATAGAAAGCATTTCGGATCAACCGATTTTCAAACTCGGTGATATCGAAGTAGTTTTGGAACCTTAACTGGTGAACTCGGTCGGACCGAGTCACAGTTCGGTGGCATCGAGACTGCTAGGGTTTCACAAAGTCTTCAAATCGGTCACACCGATTAGCAATTCTCGGTCAGATCGAGAGTTACTAGTGCAATGGCGTTAGCCAAATCCATGGGACCGAGTTTTTAACTCGGTGGGTCCGAGATGGTTTCGGCGGAAACCTAACCATAAATTTTCAAATCCCATCTAATCTAGGGATTGTATTGACTGGATAGGAGTGTCTGAATCGTGGCAAGAATCATAATGAACACAATGTGCTAGGAATCGGACGAGGATAACACTGTGATCGAGTCCATACCCTAGCTTGGCGATGAACTCGCTACGGTGGCAACAGTGGGGGTGAAATCCGTTGACGGCGGCGGAGACCAGCGACAGGAGGCGGCTGGCGACGAGGAGACGATCCGGAGACCCTGGAGGCAGAGCGAGCTATTGCGCGGGCGAAGGGGTTTGGATAAATTTCCAAATTTTTGCCCGTGAGTATATATAGCCCGACCCTGTCGGTGTGACTGAGTGGAACAACTCGGTGGCACCGAGATGCATAACTGTATACAGTTATAGCAACTCCGTGTGACCGAAACGTTCAAATCGGTTGCACCGAGATTGAAAACCTAGATCGACTTAGTGATCTCGGTAGGACCGAAATGGAGGAATCGGTCAGACCAAGAATCACAAAGAAGTTTTGGAAGTTTAAGTCTATGACGAATCGGGGACTCCGAGTGCTCCTCACACAGAGTGGTTCGAATCTGACTTGATCAAATTTTGTGATGTAGCATGAGTAGAGTTTGAGACAAGAAGAGCATAGATAGCTAGAGAAGGTTCTTAGGCATTCTTGTCCATCCACTTGGCAAAAGAAAAAGAAACCAATCAAACAAAGCAACAAGTGGATGTCCTCGAATGAGTAAAATATGCAACCAACATGCTCACACAATAAGATGGCAAATGAAATATGTGGCAAAGCATGCACAACCAATTCTAGCATCTATCAAACAATTGGCGATGACTAGGTCATCTATATATGAGTATATTGACTTAGGAGTCAAATGAGAACATTTGATCATAGGTCATACTCATCGTTTAAGCTCAAGTGGGGTTACCACTTTTACATAATGCATTGATGTGTTCACACCATTAGAGTTGGTTTGACTCAATTTTTAGAGTTAATCTCCCCTAGATGTGAGATCCCCTTTTAGAGGGATGAACTAACCTTGGGTTTTGTCGATGATGACTTCATGCAGGTGTTGAAGATGTGGGTGCTCAATGTTGATGTAGATCATTTGGAGCAATCCTTTGGAGTGAGTTGCACTTTCAAGATACCTACATGGGTTAGTCCCACAAGGAACAAACAAGAATATCCATAGACATAGAGTGACGCATATACAAGATGATGTCCATGAAATCATTAGGTTACCTTGTCCCTTGCCTTACCAACATGAGGGTTTGTGACTCCTTGAACTAGTGTAAGATGTGGAAGTTGATTGCACTCGTTCTTGCCATAATGATATGAGTGAAGAATGTTGGCGGAGTCACCCTCAAGAACTCTCTAGTTCTTCTTCTTCGGGATCCACATCATCTTGATGGGAATCCTTGGAGTTTTAGTTGTACTTGATGAAGTAGAACTTGACGTAGTCTTGGGAACCCACTTGACCAAGGCCTTAGGTGCTTCTTCAAATGCATCAATCTCCTCTTGAAGTTTGTCCTTGCCTTTGTTCTTGTGGCCTTGTGGTGGAAGATCATCTTGTGCTTGTGTTCCCTTGAAGGAAGTAGGATCATACTTCTCTTGTTGAGGAACAAACTTCGTCTTGGCGTATTGATCTTCTTCCCACTCAACTCCATTGGCATTGAACTTTCGTTCAAAGCCAACACCTTGATTCTTCCGGTGCCTTCCTTGCTTGTGTACAATTTCCTCAAATTGCTTACTCCCGGCAAGGCTCTTGTAAACACCTTTCTCTATAATTCCCTTCAATAAGCTATTTTCTTGCTCAAGTGTAACTTGGCTAAGAGAATCATTAGTGGAATCAAGAGAACTACTAGAAGCAACAATATTGGATTCGGTATTATTATTGTTACTACTAGACTTAAGTTGAGGCATGTAAGTTGATAAGAGCAAACGCTTGGCAATGTAAGAAGAACTTTTCTTACGGAGATCATCATTGATTGCTTTTAAGAACTCATGCTCTTGCTCAAGATTGAGCTTTTCAAAGCGTAACTTCTCATGAGCACTTAAAAGTTCTCGATGATCTTCGAAGATAGTTTCATGAGCTAACTTAAGAGTGTTTAGTTCTTTAGTTAGAAGCTCAATCTTCTCCTTATCATTGTTAGTCGTTTTATCTTGATTAGCATGATTAATAGACGTTTCATCATAGTATTCATCACTAGAGTTGTCAACAAGTAAATCATCATCACCTAGCAAGTCATCTCCATCACTATTGAAATCAACATACTCGGGATGTGTTACCTTTGGACCTTTGGCCATTGTCGGTGTCAAAACCGGCGGATCTCGGGTAGGGGGTCCCGAACTGTGCATCTAGGCAGATGGTAACAGGAGACAAGGGACACGATGTTTTTACCCAGGTTCGGGCCCTCTCGATGGAGGTAAAACCCTACTCCTGCTTGATTAATATTGATGATATGGGTAGTACAAGAGTAGATCTACCACGAGATCGGAGTGGCTAAACCCTAGAAGCTAGCCTATGGTATGATTGTTGTTCGTCCTACGGACTAAAACTCTCCGGTTTATATAGACACCGGAGAGGGCTAGGGTTACACAGAGTCGGTTACAATGGGAGGAGATCTTCATATCGTATCGCCAAGCTTGCCTTCCACACCAAGGAAAGTCCCATCCGGACACGGGAAAGAGTCTTCAATCTTGTATCTTCATAGTCTGGGAGTCCGGCCAAAGGTCTTAGTCCGGCTATCCGGATACCCCCTAATCCAGGACTCCCTCAGTAGCCCCTGAACCAGGCTTCAATGACGACGAGTCCGGCGCGCAAGTTGTCTTCGACATTGCAAGGCGGGTTCCTGCTCCGAATATTTCATAGAAGATGTTGAACACCAGGGTAGTGTCCGGCTCTGCAAAAAAAGTTCCACATTCCATCATAGAGAGAATAAAATTTGCATCAATCGGATCTGCTGACGTATTCTGTGGCGCGACATCATGCCACGGCCAGGCTTTTATTCATTTTATTGTTCCACCTCAGCGCGTTTAGCGAGGCGGTTTCCTTGGCATGTCTTGTCAAAGCAGAGATCGTGTCCCCTTATTCCGGGATTCTCATGAATACGGGTGTGGGTAACCCAACCGTGCCATTAACCGCGGAACTTTGGAGACAAGCGAGTTTTATTAGGCCGGTGGGGGGCCCGTAGTTTTGGCCGCCCATATAAGGGGATACGAATCTGCCCTTTCCATTCACGCCCTCTTCCTCCTCTGCTTATCCGTCCCTGCACGCTCGAGCTCCAGCGCCCAAGACCGCACTTCCCACCTCAACCTTCTCCAACCATGTCGGAGCGGGAGGTAGATGGATGGCCTCCTCCGTCACGGAGGGACAAATCAAAAACATGAGGAAGGCCGGATACTTGTCTAACGACATCGCGCACCGGCTCCCAGATGTGGGGCAACTCATCCCCACCCCCAGGCCCCATGAGAGGGTTGTTTTTCTTCCCATTTCCTCCGCGGACTGGGTTTTCCTCTTCACCCGTTCGTCCAGGGGCTCATGTTCTACTACGGCCTGGACTTCCACGATCTGGCCCCGAACTTCATCCTCAATATCTCGGCGTTTATTGTCGTGTGCGAGGCATTCTTCCGCATCCAGCCCCACTTTGGCCTATGGCTGAAGATCTTCAGCGTCAAGCCGAAGGTCGTGCAAGGCCGACAGGCGGAATGCGGAGGCGCCATGGTGGGCAAGATAGCCAACGTCACCTGGCTCGAGGGTGCCTTCGTGGAAACCATCAAAGGGTGGCAATCGGGGTGGTTTTATATCACCGAGCCGCGTGACCCTAAATGGGCAGCGGCCCCCGAATTTCGATCCGGCATCCCCACCCGGCTCACATCTTGGAAAGAGACGGCCTGTCGTGGGGCAATCCGGAAGAGGTGACCGGACTCCAAACCTGCGTCCGAGACCTGGTGACCAAGAAGGTCAAGCTTGTCAACGTGGTCCAGGTCATGCTCTTCCGCCGGATCCTCCCATGTCAACGACGGGACTTCAATTTGTGGGAGTTCGACCCGGCCCGGCACCAGACTCTATCCCGGCTCTTCGAAACGAAGCACGAGGACGCCTGGAAGGTGCTTTTCAAGAGTTCTGAGGTCTCCCCTCCCGTCACCGAAGATCGCGAATTCTGCGCCAAACGTCAAGCCTCCGAAGTAATCTTACATTTAGTCCCTTACGGGATACCCGAATTTCATAGTGTGACTTTATGTGGGATCGAAACTCCCGTTCCTTTGACAGGACTGGAAGAGGACATCCAGACAGTTTGACTGTCCGGCCCCTTTGCCCGAAGGCCCAGTAGACGCACACTTAGCGAAGCTACTAGTTTCGGCACCTCACGTGGTGCCGGAGAAGAAGGCCACGGGGACCCGAAAGAGTTCCCGGTGCCCGGTGTCGTCGGATTTGCCCGACGGCCCCAACGCACCCTCCGCCTCCGAAGACGAGGAGGAGGAGGAAGAAGAAGATGCCTCTCCCCCTCCAACTGGGGGAGGAAAGAAGAGAAAGGCCGCCCCAACTGGGGAAGCCAGAGGGTCCAAGAAGGGGAAGACCCTTCTGCCGGACTACGCCCCCGACGCCGAAGACGGCGGGGAGGACTGGCCATCCAGGGTCAAGCCCCTGGCAAAATCGTAAGTGTCCGGCTACCCGAATGACTTATTGCACTCCTTTATTATTCGATAGCTTTTAACACCGAAGCTAATAATGCAGTCCGCCCAGAGCTCAGCTTGGCGATTCGTCGAGCGGATCTCTGAATTCGTCGGACGTGAATAGCGATTCACTTCCGACGGCCTCCTCCCCTCTCCCTACAGACGGCGCTGAGGTGGAGTCTCGTAGGGGACAAAACCAGGAGGAGGTGGTCCTGGAAGCGCCTAAAGGCGACCTTCCGGACTCCAAGCCCAAAGGGGGTAAAGCCCCGGAGGGATCTAATTCCGGCCCCGGGCCGGAAATTGCTCCGGAACCATCAGTGGTTCCAGAGTCCGACAGGCGGCGCCTTCCTAAGAAAGGCAAGCCCGTGATGCTGGCGACTTCCGTCCACCCGGAGGCGCCAGACAATTTGCTGGAGGCGCTTAACGGCGCCTCCATCAACGAAGAACACCGCACTGTTATGAGTGCGGTGATTCAGAAGGTTCAGTCTGCCAAGAGCGGGCTGACGGAAGCCTGCACAAGCCTGTTAACGGGATTTGAGGTATGTGTTCAAAAACATATATAAAAAATATTACCGCATAGACAGTAGCCCCTGATGCTCAGTTTGGTGTTCGGAAAGAAAAGCCGAACTGAGGATCTAAAAATATATACGCAGGAGTCTAATAGAAATATGTCAATATGGGAATGCAGGCTGCGCTGCTGACCTCTGCCGCACCGACTGCGGAGGCCAATGCCCTGAAGTACAACCTCGAGCGGTCCGAGAGCGAGCTCGGCCGTGCCAAGAAGCAGCTCGAGGATAAAGAGGGTACATAGTACCTCCTGTAACTGTATATAGAAATACTTGGTTGCAAAATAATAACTGGACTAACGTTACTGTTGTAGGAGCCACGATCGAGGTGGCGACCCTAAAAGAGGCGGTCTCGAAGGCCGAAAAGTGTGTGGCCTTGGAGCGCATAGAGCGAGAGAAGCAGGAGGCGCGGGTGGCGGACGTGCGGCAAGAGCTCCAGGCTCTCATGGAAAAACACGAGAGTTTGGAGCGTGACTCAAAGACTCGAGAGTCTGAGCTTGCCTTGGCTCTTGAGAGTGCCAAGACCGCTAAGGCCGAAGCCCAGAAGGCCCTTCAGGAGATCGAGGCGATGAAGAAGATAGCGGCGGGTAAGGCATTCTTTATGCAAAGCAAAAATATAAAAGTTAATTATCTGCTACTTACCCGAATCCGGAGCTCTCCAGGAGCGTTCGCCGATCTGCCCCGTAGTGTGTCTGATGCCACCGCATACTACCGAGCCGAAGAGGGGAGCTTGACGGAAAAAGTGTTCTGGTCTCAGTATGCTGAGGCCGAACAGCCGGTGCCCCTGAGCGACCAGCTGAAGCAGCTGGTCGAGCTCCACAAGGTGGCCGAACAGGCCATGAAGGGCCTCATAGCTCGGCTGTGGCCTGGAGAAGTCATGCCTGGGAGCTACTTCGGTCTGGTGCGGTGGCTGGTGGACGCGTGTTCGTGGGTTGAGGTCGTCAAGCGCTCCGTTTGTATTGAAGGTGCCCGTTCGGCCCTTGCCCGTGCTAAGGTGCACTGGGGCAAGCTAGACGCGGAGAAGCTGTTGACGGACGCGCCACCACCGGGCAAGGAGTATCGTACGCCCGAGATGTATTATAATGGCGTTCTGAAGGGTGCCCGCCGCATAGCGGATGAGTGCTCCAAAGATGTAATTTTTGAGTAAACTCGCATTGTTATCATGTACGCTGAAGCTTTGTTCATATGCGTTAAGCAACGCTTGTTAATTTAAAATATTACCTTCTGTGCGGCCGTTTATCAAATCTGAGAGATGCAAGTCGTCGGCTTCGACCCCCATGCCACGAGTGCTGGGGTGTTCGGGATAAACCTGAGCGCTCTTGTTCCCATTCTTGGGTCCATCTAGGGAGGCGTTCAGCACAACGAACCAGGCCGTCGGACTTATAATGCTTTATCACTCTCACTTAGCCATAGAATTCTATAATTTTAAATTTCGGCGAAGCCCCTAGTATTCGGAAGACCGAGTTCGGGGCGCTATCCACGCCTAGGCCGGATAAGTCCGGTTCCTCGCTCGAAGCGGCATAAGTCTTTAAGGACTCGAAGAAACCTCGCGAACAGCGACCGGTCTCTCGCACTATCATGACAGTCAGTTTTAGCTTTCTCTACTGAGGTGTTAACCCAGCTCAACTGGGGCACAATCGCAGTAGTTCTCCCAGCGCTACCTTAGCCAACAATGCAGAACGTAAGGTACCAAAACATGGGAGCCGGGCAAACCCAACTATTGACCAAAGACATGATTCGGAGCCGATGCATATAGTGCTATAAGTTCGGGGTGCCGCACTCGTTAGAGTGTTCGGTCTTCTCACACCATGTTATGGGGTGTTGTAAGCCCCTGGTGTATTATCCGTACCAAAGTGTACGGTTGCGGAATGTCATGACTGAACATATTTGTATATAAAAATAGATAAGTACAATAATAGGTAAGAGCTATATATTGTTTATTAAAAAAGGGCTGCTGCGAAAGCAGAACGATACAAAAAGTGCGGTAAGCAAGAGATGGGAGTATTTGACATATTCCCCTCCAGGGGCAAGCTGCAGGATTGTAAAAGAAACAGGTATTAAACTCGTTATAGAGACCACCTGGACTTTTGACGTGGCTTGCTTCCTCCCTGGCTATTGCATCGTGGGTTCGGCGAGAGTATTGCCGGACAGGCCTTCCGAATAGTTGGGTCCTGAAAGTGTGTGAAAAGGAAAACGGCGAAATAGGGAGCCCCTTAGTGCGGTTGAGCCGCATTCTGGGCGTGCCGTTGTTGTGCCCCTCCCCTTATGCCCATGGTATCTCTAAGGCGTAATTATGTATGCGTGGTACCAGTATCGTCGTTTGACGGGGGCTGGGGTTGGGGCCGCACTGCTATGCTTGCTCGGAACGTGCCAGCCGGATTTGTTGTAGGTTACTTCGGGCTCGCTTGACGTTGTCCGGACGTTTGGCACCTGGATTGGAGAACTGCCTTGAGAGGCTACTCTGTACTTCCGCCGCCAGGGCCGCCGTGTGCTCCTCCGTTCGGAGAGAGCGTTCGGTGTTTCCGTTTACCGTGATGACTCCGCGAGGTCCTGGCATCTTGAGCTTGAGATATGCGTAGTGCGGCACCGCATTGAATTTGGCAAATGCGGTTCGTCCGAGCAGGGCGTGATAGCTGCTGCGGAATGGGACTATGTCGAAGATTAACTCCTCGCTCCGGAAGTTATCCGGGGATCCGAAGACCACCTCGAGTGTGACCGAGCCTGTACAGCTGGCTTCTACCCCTGGTATGACACCTTTGAAGGTTGTCTTTGTGGGTTTAATCCTTGAAGGATCGATGCCCATTTTTCGCACTGTGTCCTGGTAAAGCAGGTTCAGGCTACTGCCGCCGTCCATTAGGACTCTGGTAAGGTGAAATCCGTCGATAATTGGGTCTAGGACCAGTGCGGCGAATCCGCCGTGACGGATGCTGGTGGGATGGTCCCTTCGATCGAAGGTGATCGGGCAGGAGGACCATGGGTTGAACTTTGGGGCGACTGGCTCCAGCGCATAGACGTCCTTGAGAGCACGCTTCCGCTCCCTTTTGGGGATGTGGGTTGCGTATATCATATTCACCGTCCGAACTTGCGGGGGAAATCCCTTCTGTCCTTTGTTGTTCGGCGGCCGGGGCCCCTCCTCGTCATCGCTATGTAGCCCCTTGTCTCTGGTCTCGGCACTTAACTTGCCTGCCTGCTTGAACACCCAACAATCCCTGTTGGTGTGATTGGCTGGCTGTTCGGGGTGCCGTGTATCTGGCACGAGCGATCGAGTATCCGGTCTAAGCTGGATGGGCCCTGAGGGTTTCTTTTGAATGGCTTCTTCCGCTGACCCGGTTTAGAGCCTCTGAATCCGGCATTGACTGCCGTATCTTCAGTATTGTCACCGTTAATGCGGCGCTTATGCTTGTTGCGACGTGACCTGCCGTTGTTATCCTTGGTATCCGAATTGCCGGGGCTCTTGGTTATGTTATTGCTACGAGCTAGCCAGCTGTCTTCTCCCGCGCAGAAGCGGGTCATGAGTGTCGTGAGGGCTGCCATAGACTTCGGCTTTTCCTGTCCTAGGTGCCGGGCAAGCCATTCGTCTCGGATGTTGTGCCTGAAGGCTGCAAGGGCCTCGGCGTCCGGACAATCGACTATTTGGTTTTTCTTGGTTAGGAACCGTGTCCAGAATTGTCTGGCCGATTCCTCTGGCTGCTGGATTATGTGGCTTAGGTCATCGGCGTCTGGTGGTCGCACATACGTGCCCTGGAAGTTGTCAAGGAATGCGGATTCCAGGTCCTCCCAACAACTAATTGACTCTGCTGGCAGGCTGTTAAGCCAATGTCGAGCTGGTCCTTTAAGCTTGAGCGGGAGGTATTTGATGGCGTGTAGATCATCACCACGGGCCATGTGGATATGAAGGAGATAATCCTCGATCCATACCGCGGGATCTGTTGTGCCATCGTATGATTCGATGTTTACGGGTTTGAAGCCCTCGGGGATTTGATGATCCATTACTTCGTCTGTGAAGCATAGTGGGTGTGCGGCGCCCCTGTACTGGGCTATATCACGACGCAGCTCGGACGAGCTTGGTCTGTTGTATTCGGCCGGGCCATACTTATTATGTCCGGCGTGACGGCTAGCGTCACGTGAAGCGGGGCGCCCATGCGATCCGTAGATCGATCTTGTTTGCCTTGCCTTATTCTCCAAGATGTCTCGCAGGTCTGTTGCGTCTCCCCGTACTCTGGTATGTTTTGAGCGGTGTCGGGGTGCGGCTTGGGTTGAGGGCCTGAAGGCCTCTCTATCGCGGCCACGGGGTGGCCGATCGGGCGCATCGTACGCTGGTGATGTAGGTTTAGTTGCTTCCTCCTCAAGTTGGGGTAGCAGCCTGCGCTTTGGGTAGCTCTTGGATGGGCGTTCTAGTTTATACTCTTCGGCCGCCAGGACTTCGGTCCATCTGTCGGCTAGCAAGTCTTGGTCAGCTCTAAGCTGCTGCTGTTTCTTCTTGAGGCTGCTTGCCGTGGCTATGAGCCTGCGTTTGAAACGCTCTTGTTCGACGGGATCCTCTGGCACGACGAATTCGTCGTCGTCGAGGCTTGCCTCGTCTTCGGAGGGAGGCATGTAATTGTCGTCCTCATCCTCTTTGTCGGCCGCTCTCTCATGAGGGCTGGCTCCTTCGTCCTCCTGCACTGAATCCTGCTGGAGGGGGTTGTCTTCGGCACTGTCCGGCGTATTGTTATCTCCGGTGCCGGAATCGCCGTTTTTGCTTTGGCGGGACTTAGAGCGGCGCCGCTGACGTCGGCGCTTGGGTTGCTTCTTGGAGGGGTCATCCTCCGTTTTCTCCTCGCCATCCCCCGCTTTAGGGGTGTCCACCATGTATATGTCATATGACGAGGTGGCTTTCCAGTTCCCTATAGGTGCTGGTTCTTGATCGTCTCCTTCATCGGCGTCCATGCCGTCGATGTCTTCGGAGTCAAAGTCGAGCATGTCGGTTAAATCGTCGACAGTGGCTACGAAGTGGGTGGTGGGTGGGCTACGAATTTCTTCGTCGTCCGTATCCCAACCGTGTTGGCCGTAGTCCGGCCAGGGCTCTCCTGACAAAGAGAGAGACTTTAACGAATTCAGGATATTGCCGAAAGGCGAGTGCTGAAAGACATCCGCGGCGGTGAACTCCATGACCGGAGCCCAATCGGGCTTAATCGGAAGAGGTGCGGGATTTACGGAGTCGGATCGGAGTCCGGCACCTTGGAGTCACGGGCCTTGCGAGGGACTAGGCTGGTATCCGGCTCTATCGCCGTAGAGGTTGCAGCTTCCGGGGCGGCGTCCAACCGTCCGTCCCCGACTGGCGCAGCGGGCTCCGAGCTAATGGTCGGAGCGGACACCTGAGCGGCGCTCTGGGTGTTGTCTGATGACAGAGCTAAATCATGCCCATCGTGACAGTGCGGCGCGCTCGGTCGTGGCTCGAATCCATCGAAGATCAAGTCCCCGCGGATGTCGGCCGTGTAGTTTAAGCTTCCAAACCTGACCTGGTGGCCAGGGGCGTAGCTTTCGATCTGCTCCAGATGGCCGAACGAGTCGGCCCGCAGTGCGAAGCCGCCGAATATGAAGATCTGTCCGGGGAGAAAAGTCTCATCCCGGACCGTATCGCGATTGTCGAGCGAAGAAGCCATCGGGCCTAAAGGCGACGACACAGAGGAACTCTCAATGAAAGCACCAATGTCGGTGTCAAAACCGGCGGATCTCGGGTAGGGGGTCCCGAACTGTGCGTCTAGGCGGATGGTAACAGGAGACAAGGGACACGATGTTTTTACCCAGGTTCGGGCCCTCTCGATGGAGGTAAAACCCTACTCCTGCTTGATTAATATTGATGATATGGGTAGTACAAGAGTAGATCTACCACGAGATCGGAGTGGCTAAACCCTAGAAGCTAGCCTATGGTATGATTGTTGTTCGTCCTACGGACTAAAACTCTCCGGTTTATATAGACACCGGAGAGGGCTAGGGTTACACAGAGTCGGTTACAATGGGAGGAGATCTTCATATCGTATCGCCAAGCTTGCCTTCCACGCCAAGGAAAGTCCCATCCGGACACGGGACAAAGTCTTCAATCTTGTATCTTCATAGTCCAGGAGTCCGGCCAAAGGTCTTAGTCCGGCTATCCGGATACCCCCTAATCTAGGACTACCTCAGCCATGAAGCATCTTCCAATTCCTTCATTCGGTGAGTCAAATATGTCATAGGAGTTGGTTGACACAAGTGCTAGACCGGCAACACCTTCATCTTGAGTATGTTCGGAGTCGGAGAGATAGCTTCTCTCGGAGTGATTGTCGGAGTCGGAGCCGGATACCCATTCACCAACTTGAGCTTGATGTCTTCGTTTTGTGTAGCTCCTTGACGACTTGTCCTTCCTTTCCGAATCCTTGCTTCTCCGTGAGGGTCTTCGTTCATAACGATCATCTCTACTCCTCCTCTCTCTTGGTGGTGATTCTTCTTTTTTGCTTCTTCTTCTTGGAGAATCTTCTATTCTTTTGTAGGGTGCCGTACACTCATTGGAATAGTGTCCGGGTCTCCCACAATTGTAGCAATTGCGCTCTTGACTAGAGGATCTTTTTTCATTGTAGGACCTTGACCTAGAGCTTCTTTCTTTGCTTCTACTCTTGTAGAATTTGTTGAAGTTCTTCACCATTAAGCTTAATTCTTCATTGAAGGTTTGTTTCTCACTTGATGATCTGGGGGCTTCGCATGAGGCTTTGTAAGCACCACTTGACTTGTTGTGAAGTTCCTCCTTATCCTTGAGTGACATCTCATGAGCAACAATTCTTCCAATGACTTCCGTTGGCTTGAGATCTTTGTAGTTTGGCATCATTTGGATCAATGTGCACACGGTATCATACTTTCCATCCAATGCTCTTAGGATCTTCTTGATGATGAATCTGTCGGTCATCTCTTCACTCCCTAAGCCGGCAATCTCATTTGTGCTAAGAGCAAGCCTAGAGTACATTTCAGCGACACCTTCACCGTCCTTCATTCTGAACTTGTCAAGCTGGCTTTGAAGCACATCCAACTTGGATTCCTTAACGGAGTTGGTACCTTCATGCATATCAATCAAAGTATCCCAAATTTCCTTTGCATTCTCAAGACGGCTGATTTTGTTGAATTCTTTGGGGCACAATCCGTCGAAGAGGATATCACAAGCTTGAGCGTTGTATTGCAACATCTTCAACTCTTCCGTGCTAGCTTCACGGTTCGGCTCTCTCCCATCAAAGAATTCACCTTGCAAGCCAATACACACAATAGCCCAAACGGCGGGGTTATGTCCAAGAATATGCATTTTCATCTTATGCTTCCAACTAGCAAAATTAGTACCATCAAAGTAAGGACCTCTACGGTGGTAATTTCCCTCACTAGACGCCATACTCTCCTAGGTTGTGAAACCAAGGCTATGATCACCAAAAGCTATGGGAATCAAAGCAAATGGAGACCAAGGCTCTGATACCATTTATAGGACCTTGAAGTATGTCTAGAGGGGGGTGATTAGACTACTTGACCAATTAAAAACTTAACCTTTTCCCAATTTTAGAGTTTGACATATTTTAGCTATCTTTGGATAAGTCAAGCAATCATCACACAATTCAAGCAAGCATGCAAAGAGTATATGAGCAGCGGAAATTATAGCATGCAACTTGCAAGAAAGTAAAGGGAAGGGTTTGGAGGATTCAAACGCAATTGGAGACACGGATGTTTTTGTCGTGGTTCCGATAGGTGGTGCTATCATACATCCACGTTGATGGAGACTTCAACCCACGAAGGGTAACGGTTGCGCGAGTCCACGGAGGGCTCCACCCACGAAGGGTCCATGAAGAAGCAACCTTGTCTATCCCACCATGGCCGTCGCCCACGAAGGACTTGCCTCACTAGCAGTAGATCTTCACAAAGTAGGCGATCTCCTTGCCCTTACAAACTCCTGGTTCAACTCCACAATCTTGTCGGAGGCTCCCAAGTGACACCTAGCCAATCTAGGAGACACCACTCTCCAAGAAGTAACAAATGGTGCATTGATGATGAACTCCTTGCTCTTGTGCTTCAAATGATAGTCTCCCCAACACTCAACTCTCTCTCATAGGATTTGGATCTGGTGGAAAGAAGATTTGAGTGGAAAGCAACTTGGGGAAGGCTAGAGATCAAGATTCATATGGTAGGAATGGAATATCTTGACCTCAACACATGAGTAGGTGGTTCTCTCTCAGAAATGGTAAGTTGGAAGTGTAGGTTTGTTTTGATGGCTCTCTCCACGAATGAAGAGGAGGTGGAGGGGTATATATAGCCTCCACACAAAATCTAACCGTTACACACAATTTACCAAACTCGGTGGGACCGAATCAACAAACTCGGTCAGACCGATTTAGTAAACCTAGTGACCATTAGGATTTTCGGTGAGACTGACATGCAACTCAGTAGGACCGATATGGTTAGGGTTAGGGCATAACGTAATCTCGGTAAGACCGAATACACAAACTCGGTGAGATCGATTTTGGTAATAAGCTTTCCAGAGAGTTGGTCAGGTAAACTCAGTGGGACCGATTCGCTCATTTCGGTGAGACCGAAATGTTACGAAAGGGAAACACGGAGTTTACATTGCAATCTCGGTGGGACCGATCGCTCACTTCGGTTTGACCGAAACGTTACGAAGGGAAACAGAGAGATTACAATCCCATCTCGGTGAGACCGAGATCCCTATCGGTAAGACCGATTTGCCTAGGGTTTGTGGCAGTGGCTATGACATTTGAACTCGGTGGCGCCGGATAGAAAGAATCGGTGGGACCGATTTTGACTTTGGGTTTAGGTCATATGTGGATGTGAGAAAGTAGTTGAGGGTATTTGGAGCATATCACTAAGCACATGAAGCAAGAGGATCATTAAGCAACACCTCATCCCTCCTTGATAGTATTGGCTTTTCTTATAGACTCAATGTGATCTTGGATCACTAAAATATAAAATGAAGAGTCTTGAGCTTTTGAGCTTGAGCCAATCCTTTGTCCTTAGTATTTTGAGGGATCCACTTTCATCATCCATGACATGCCATTCATTGAGCTTTCCTGAAATAATAGTCTTGGAATAGCATTAGCTCAATGAGCTATATGTTGTTATGAATTACCAAAACCACCCAGGGATAGTTGCACTTTCACCTCTTCATGGGAGCGAAAACTTGCTTGTCATTCTTCTTGAAGTTCCCTTTCTTTCCCTTGCCCTTTTTCTTGAAACTAGTGGTCTTTTTAACCATCAACACTTGATGCTCCTTCTTGATTTCTACCTCCGCGGCCTTAAGCATCGCAATGAGCTCAAGAATTGTTTTCGTCATCCCTTGCATATTATAGTTCACCACGAAGCCTTTGTAGCTTGGTGGCAGTGACTGAAGAACTCTATCAATAACACTCTCAACTAGAAGATCAATTCCCAACTGAGCCAAGTGGTTATGTGACACGTCTCCAACGTATCTATAATTTTTGCTTGTTCCATGTTGTTATTATCATTCTTTGATGTTTTACAATCATTTTATAGCAACTTTATATAATTTTTTGGGACTAACCTATTGATATAGTGCCCGGTGCTAGTTGTTCTTTTGCTTGTTTCTTACTTCACAGAAAATCAATACCAGCAGAGTCCAAACGCAGCAAAACTTTTTGGAGATTGTTTCTGGACTAGAAGACACTGTTGGGACAAAGAAGTACCAGAGGGGGGCTCCGAGGGGAGCACAACGCACCTGGGCGCACCTGAGGGCTGTGCCCACCTCGGTCACCTCCCACACCGCCTCTTTGCTCTATAAATACCCCGAAAATCCATAAACCCGAGGGGAGTCGAGGAAACACAATTCCAGCCGCTGCAATTTCCAGAACCACCAGATCCAATCTAGACACCATCACAGAGGGGTTCATCATCCTCATAGGCGCCTCTCCGATGATGCGTGAGTAGTTCATTGTAGACCTATGGCTCCGTAGTTAGTAGCTAGATGGGTTTGTTAGAGTACGTAATAGTCCTAACGGGCCCATTAGTCTTAGGGTTAATTAGAGATAAGGGTCGCTTGCTTAGGGGTCAAGTAAGCCTTGCTTGGGAGTCAAGTAAACCTCTCTATATAAAGATATGAGATGTATCAATCTAATTAAGGAAGAATTAAGAAGGAAATCCCTTCCCTCTTGCCTGGCCGTGGGTAAAAGGCCCCCGGCCGGCCCTCTTGCGTCCTCCTTCTAGCAGCGCCATAACAATTTGGTATCAGGTAGCTCAGTTCTGATCATGTCTTCGCCGCCGCCCACCCCATCGCTTCCACTACAGACCGTCACCACCGCGCTACTGACCATCTACACCGCGCCGCTGCCCTCCCCGTCCGTGCGGCTGGTCGCATCCTCCGGCGCCGCCACTGCCCAGATGCCGACGCCCTCCACCGCACCACTGGCCACCGCCTACACCCCGAAGGAGATAACCGGGGTCCTCAACGACCTCGTCACAGCCGTCCAGGGGATCCAGCTGTACCTGGCCAGCCCCTACAGGCCGCCGCCGCCCCTGCCGCTGACTGCCGGCCTTGTCGTGGTACTCGCTGCATCCAGGGGCCTCCGTGGCATTCGCTGGGACGCTGCAACCCCAGCTGCAGCTGCCGCCGCCGTCCGCCGTCGCCCCACAGTGGCCGCAATGGCCGGCGCCGGCTCCCGCCGCACCTCCAGCGCCCATCGCCGCCCTCACGCCGCTGTGGCTGCCGTGGCAGCCGCTGCACCAGGCGGCCTTCACCGCGCTCGCCGGGCCACTGCAGCAGCCGCTGCAGCTGCCATCCATCGCCACCATCGCCCAGCCCTGGCTGCAGTGGCAGCCGCCGCTCCTGGCGGCCTCCGACGCGCCCGTCGCTCCGCCGCAGCACCTGCTGCAGCTGCCACCGCTGGTCAGCTCCGGTCCCACATCGACCGCACCGGCAGGTGTCCCGCTTCACCAAGTCCAGTCCCCGTCATCGCCGTCACCATTTCCATCTTGGATCGCTACCCGCCACGTGTCGGCAGCGGTGAGGCTGCAAGCTACTACGCGCGGCCTCCTAGCGCGTCGGCGTGTGCGGGAGATTCATGGTCTGCAGCTGGCCGCTCCTCCAAGTTGCCATTCACTGCGCAAAGGACCTCGATCTCATCCGCTGCGTCGGGGATCTTGGGCATGCAGTTTCCCCCACGGGCGGCGGGCATGCTGTTTTCCCCGCGGGCAGCGACCTCAAAGTCTGCGACATCGGCAGTTGTGGGGGGGGGGCACCCCTCCTCATCATTCTCCATCGCAAGCCCTCCACTCTTCCCTATGCGGTCCAAACCAACAACCGTCTGGCAGGGAGAAGGCATGGTATCACCGACAGCAGCGCACCGCATAGTACCACTGCATTCCACCACCGGCCGCCGCGAGGGCGCCTCTTCTGGTCACTCTTGTGACCACTTCTAGGTGGTTATAGACATGCACTCCTTTTGTCCAGGTGGTGTCCATGGGATCCAGGTGGTTGTACACGTGCACGCCCGACGTGCGGATGGTGTCCACTTTTTGTTAAGGGGTCCAAAATAAAGTGTCCCAGTCCATTTTACGTTGAGAATAATAAAACAAGCCGAGATTTAAAAGGCTTGTTTTTAGGTGTTAGGTTTGTGTTGCGTCGAGTCATGGTTATAAGTTGGTTAGGCTGCAGCTCGAGGACAAGCTGCATGTCCAGTTGGGGTGTAGTGTTAGAGTATGTAATGGGCCTAACGGTCCCATTAGTCTTAGGGTTAATTAGAGATAAGGGTCGCTTGCTTAGGGGTCAAGTAAGCCTTGCTTGGGAGTCAAGTAAACCTCTCTATATATAGAGAGGAGACGTATCAATCTAATCAAGCAAGAATTAAGAAGGAAATCCCTTCCCTCTTGCCTGGCCGTGGGAAAAAGGCCCCCGACCGGCCCTCTCGCGTCCTCCTTCTAGCAGCGCCATAACAGGCTTCCTCTCTCTCTTTTGATTCTCAATATAATGGTCTCTTGGAGATCTATTTGATGTAACACTTTTTCTTTATTTATTTTATTTTGTTTTATTGCGAGATCTGTTTATGCAAAATTATACAAACCAATCTATTTTTTACCCGAGAGGGATTGACAACCCCTCTTACACCTCGGGTTGCAAGTATTTGTTCTTTGTGTGCAGGTACCGTTTACATAGTGTTGCTTGGTTCTCCTACTAGTTTGATAACCTTGGTTTCATAACTGAGGGAAATACCTACTGAAGTTTACTGCATCATCCCTTCCTCTTCGGGGAAATACTGATGCAGATACGAGCCATCAAGAAAGGATTTCTAGCGACGTTGCCGGGGACACATCATAAACATCTATCAGGTTCGTAATCACAAATCTCATCTCATTGAAATTTACATTATTTGCCATTTGCCTCTCATTTTCATCTCCCCCACTTCCACACAAATTTGCCATTTTATTCGCCCTCTTTTTCGTCCGTCGTTTCCTCGTTAGATATGTTTTTGTGTGCAATCTTATTTGCATAGTCACGATGACTAAAGAAAACACCAAGTTGTGTGACTTTTCCAATACCAACAATCATGATTTTAGTAGCACTCAGATTGCTCCTCCCGCCACTAGTGTGGAATCTTGTGATATTAATGCCGCTTTGTTGAATCTTTTTATGAAAGATCAGTTTTCCGGTACTCCTAATGAGGATGACGCGTCCAATCTTAACACATTCGAAGAAATATGCGATTTGCAAAAGAAAAATGATGTGGACAACGATATTGTGAAGTTGAAATTATTTTCATTTGCTTTGCGAGATCGTGCAAAAATTTGGTTTTCTTCTTTGCCTCACAATAGTATCGATTCTTGGGATAAATGCAAAGATGCTTTATTAATAAGTATTTTCCGCCCGCGAAAATTATTTCCCTTAGAAGTCATATCATGAATTTTAAGCAACATGAGCATGAACATGTTGCACAATCTTGTGAAATAATAAAATTGATCTTGAGAAATTGTCCTACTCATGGTTTAAATCTTTGGATGATCATAATAAATTTTTATGCGGGATTGAATTTTGTTTCTAGAAATCTTTTAGATTTCGCCGCGGGTGATACTTTTATGGAAATTAATTTGGGCGAAGCTACTAAATTGCTTGATAATATTGTGGCAAATTATTCACAATGGCACACCGAAGGAGCCCCTACTAGTAAAAAAGTTAATTCGGTTGAAGAAATAAATTCTTTGAGTGAAAAAGTTGATACTCTTATGAAATTTGTTGCTAATAAAAATGCTCCTATTAATCTTAATGATGTGCCTTTGTCTAATTTCATTGAGCAAAATTGTGATTCTGTAGATGTGAATTTTGTATCGCGAAACAATTTTAATAACAATGCTTATAGAGGTAACTTTAATCCTAGGCCTTTTCCTGGAAATTCCTCTAATAATTATGGTAATTCCTATGGTAATCCTTCTTATAATAATAATAGGAACACCTCTGATCTTGAGAATAATATTAAAGAATTTATCAATGCTCAAAAAGTTTTCAATAATATGATAGAAGAAAAGTGGAATAAGATTTATAATATGTCTAGAAGCATTGATATGATTTCTCACGATGTAGAAAATCTCAAGTTGAAATTTTTTGTGCCCAAAGTTGAGGAATCAATTAAAGCTTTATATGTTTCTATGGATGAAAGTAAGAAAAGAACCTCTATGCTTAGAGCTAAAAGTGAATTTTTAAGAAGAGTGTTTTCTAGTGATTGCTTTTATAAACATGATGAAGATCTTAAAGTGATTGGTGTTTCTTCTATTGATTCCTTGTTTAGTAAGATTAAAATTGATGATAAAGGGACTGAAGGAGAGTCAACTTTAGTTAATAGGCATCCCGATAATTCGGAGGGTGAAAATCTTGATGATAAAAGTGGGTTTGGAGAGGTCAAAACTCTAACTAGTGATGTGCCCACCCTTTTGGATTACAAAGACTTTAATTATGGTAATTTCTCTTTGATTGATTGTATTTCTTTGTTGCAATCCATGATTAATTCACCCCATGCCTATGAACAAAATAAAGCTTTTACTAAACATATTGTTGATGATATGATGAAAGCTTTGGAAGAAAAGTTGGAATTAGAGATCTCAATTCCTAGAAAATTACATGATGAATGGGAACCTACCATTAAAGTCAAGATTAAAAATTATGAGTGTTTTGCTTTGTGTGATTTTGGTGCTAGTGTTTCCACAATTGCAAAGTCTTTATGTGATGTGCTTGGTCTTACCAATATTGAAGATTGTTCCTTAAATTTGCACTTGGCAGATTCTACTATTAAAAAGCCTATGGGAAGAATTAATGATGTTCTTATTCTTTGTCGGTGCAACAAACCCCGGGTCTGTTGCCCTGATTGTGCATAGGCACGGGATCAGGATTGGAGCACCAACCCAAGTCAGAGTACAAGAAACCAAGAGCATCAAAGGACTAACATGCAGATCAAGAGGACCAGGATCCAACCAGAAGAACAAGATACCATCAGGAGAACGGCCTCCCTTGCCGGGCAGGCGAGCACGGCAAGGGGCACTACAAAAAAATACACTTCCATGATGATACGTGTTTGTCACAGTAGGTCACTTTTTTTGTCATGCATGTACATCCATGATAATTTTATGACAGAATCAAGATAGTCATACATGTGCTGTCATAGAAGTGTTCCATGACATTACCAATATTATCATCACGGAAGTGTCCACTTCCATGACGATAAATCACGCATCACAGAAGTGCTTTCGTCAAGGGTGACCAACACGTGGCATCCACCGTAACGGAACGCCGTTAAGCTATCGGGTTCGGTTTTGGATCCGATAACCCGTTAACAGCCCGGACCAATGGGAATTTTCCATGTGCAAAATCATCATTGGCTGGAGGAAACACGTGTCAGTTCTGTGTTGGCACAGGTGTCACTCATCCAATGGGCGAGATGTGCCTATGATATTTGACACGTGGACCGGCCCAAAAGTGGCCCATAAAGTTTAAATGGGCCGCCCCAACTAAAGGCCCACAAGATTTTGTGGTCCATAATGGGCAGGCCCAGCTAAAGGCCCACGAGATTTTGCGGACCATAATGGGCCGGCCCAACTAAAGGCCCACAAGATTTTGCGGACCATAATGGGCCAGCCCAGCTAAAGGCCCACGAGATTTTGCGGACCATAATGGGCCGGCCCAGCTAAAGGCCCACAAGATTTTGCCGACCATAATGGGCTGGCCCATCGAAAGGCCCACAAGATTTCGCCGACCATAATGGGCCGGCCCAGCTGAAGGCCCACAATATTTTGAGGACACTAGTAGGCCGGCCCATTAACAGGCTGCCATGTTTTGGGCCAAATGCCGACCCATATTTGATCCGGTCCATTAACAGTGTGCCACGTTCCGGGCCTAGTAAATGCCCATATGAGATCCGACCCTGCTAAAAACCTACCACGTTCTGGGCCAAATTACGGCCCAGATCAGGTCCGGCCCTTTAAGAGGCTTTGGGCTAAATTATGGCCCATATTAGATTCGGCACGTCAACTGGGCGCTATGCTTTTGGGCCCACTTGCTAAAGGCCCATTTAGAAATTCGGTCTGATATTAGTTTCGGCCTGTTAAAGGCCCATTTAACATTTCGGCACTCTATTTAGTTCGGCCTGTTAAAAGCCCATCATATAGTTGGGCCTAACTACGGCCCGGTTTGCATCCGGCCTGCTCACAGAGGATAATCTAATTGGGCCAAACACGGTCTGAGACAATTTTGGCCTGTTAAAAGCCCGTGATTTGATTGGCACAATCATGGGCCGGGGTCTATTTCTGCCTGCTGCCGGCCCATGAGCTATTTGGCATGTTTTAGGCCCAACCTACTTTACAACCTCCTAAAAGCCCATTAAGTTTTCTTGCGAAAATAGGGCCGGCGGTTTACTTGGCCTATTAAAGGCCCGAGTCTACTAGTGGGCCAGTTTACATTTAGGCCTGTTAACGGACGAAGATGACGGGGCCCATGATGTGGATCATACATAGTGATTTGCATAACGACCCAATTATGCACCATAATTTTATGGTTTGGCCGGTTTACTGCGAAGACATGATATATATACAGTAAAATAACTGCAGTATCGTGAATAAGAAAAAACCTATACTATACAATAAAGAAATTACGGCATATTACATCCAGTGGGCATCAAAGTTCGCCACTATGATAATAAAGCACAAGCAGACAACAGATTACATACACTGGGCATCAAAGATTGCCACCAGTGCAAATAAACACGCCGACAAAATAATATACAAAACCGACAGCACTTCAATAGTGTTCAAGAAAGGTTAGCCCTGCTCGGGAGCTGCAGCGCAAGCAGTTGAGCAAGCTGATGAGACTGCGCTTGCTTAACACTTATATCCTCCTCACTCTGAAAGATAAACAAGTAGGCAGATGACATGTTTTGCATATATAAGTATCAGTGCTGAGAATTCATCACATTTCTTACTGACGAATAAAGTGACACTGTTTAAAATAGCATTAACACAATATGGTATTGTTCAGGTCAAGACATGGCAGGAAATGACATTATGAAGGAGTTGGCAGCTTCACGACACCACTGGATTATAGATCAAGAACTCATAAGTATCAATGGTTAGTGTGCTGTCAATTTATCCCATTTCAGATTGGCAAATAAAGAGATGGTTTAAATAATAGTAGAATGATATGACATTGTTCATAGTGAGGACATTGCAGAATATGACATTGTGTTGTAGTGGGTAGGTTCACCACACCACTGGATTACGGATCAAGAATAGAAGCATACATGCAGTGCAAAAGAAGATCACTTGCTCTGTATAGTTTAATTTGCATGGTATGAAGAAGAAACTTGGTTGTACAACTGAAAACTTAAATTGAGAAGGACAAACTTTTATTTATGAACTACGTAATAAACTTTAAACATGCAATTTGATGCAAACACCAAAAATAAACAGTTGTTGCAGTCATGCCTAACCAAATATACACAACAAAGTTTGAAGGCTTGAGAAGGACAAACTTACATTATTGGTGAAGACAGGCTCTATAAAGCCCTTCTCCATGCTGATGGGGGGGGGGGCAATTCAAGAAGTTTACCATAAGAGTAAATATAGATGTGATAATATAAGAAAAAATGGAGAATATTTAAGATAAGATGAAGAGTGATGCTACATAACCAAGTAGCTATAAATGTAAGTACAGCGATACAGGCAAAAGGTACAACCAAGAGCAATGCAGAGCTAAACTTCTTCAGTACCATTGGTGTTATCCAACCTTATAGTAAAAGTAAATATAGATCTGATGTGTAGAACATGGAGGGAAAAGGAAAACAAGGTGCAGAGTGATGGTACATGAACAACTACCTGTCAATATAAGTACACTAATAAAGGACATCAGGTACTTACAAGAACAATGCAGAGCTAAAAAATTTCATTAGCATTGGACATATTCTACACTAATGTAACCATTCATATAGATCAGATAATTTGGAGCGAATAATTGATAAGAAAGCTATCATGCATACTGCTGTCACATAATGAACCAGGTATGTATGCAAGTACAGTGATACAGGACAACAGGTACTAACAAGAGCAAAGTAGCGGGCAGTATATTTGCGATATTCTGTCGTTCTTTTCAAACCGGAATTCTTCTTTGAGCAGATTTCCTGCAAAAAAGATCTGTAAGGCACATGCGGAAAAGTAGATGTTCAAATTATCATGCGATATCATAGACAGTACCTCATCCTGGGAACGAGACCTGTGCATAACAAGGTTTTTCCATTCAATGTCTTCTAAATTTAGCACATGAGACTTCAACAGAAATTCGTTTATAGACTTGCCATCAAAGTGTGATTTCCTCAGGTAACACCGATACTGCTGCAATGCTTTCTTGAAAAGCGCAAGCAAGCTTTGCTCGTCATGACTATCCAGATTGACCCTCGCCTACTTACAACAATGTAATGTAAATCATTGATGTGTTCAATTAGCAGAAAACAGGAAATTATCACCATGAATAATAGCACTTACACGTAAGTGGGACAGGAATATGTGAAAATGGTGTTTGTCTTCACTATAATCTTCCCATGATGGGAATATATGCATGTAGTCCCTAACAACATTGAAAGCATTGTCTTTTAAACTGGGAATAACTAGAATGGGGTTCCAATATGTAGGAATTGGCCGTCTCTACAGTTGGGATAGGTCTTTGGCCGGTGGACTTGTTGTACTTTTTGCTGGAGTGGGATTTTTCTGTGGTACGGCTGGTGCTATGGCAACTGAAATCGGCATACCTTTTGCTGGAGTGCAGGTCCTGTGTGGTGGGGTTAGTGGTGTGGCCAGTGAAGTATGAGTACAGTCTGCTGGAGTTGGTCCTATGTTTTGTGTCACTAGTTGTACAACCAATATAAGTGGGGTGCTGTCGGATTTCTCCGGCACCACCACATTTTTCAACGAGTTTGCTGGTGCTCCTTCAGGTTCGGCAATCACCCTCTTCCTTTTTGATGTATGATGCACAAGAACATCATTTGAGTGAAAAAACATGGTATGATGACAGATGGAATATGTATTAATAATGGATGGGCATGGCATCTCAACATATATGATGAGTTAACTAAGCAGATGGCAGTGCAACAAAGTAGAATAAATGCAAGGAAACATATGCAATATACGCGCAATCAATGAAACTTTGCCAAATTAGAACAGGCACCTTGATGGATGAATAGGACAGGCCATCTTCCTTTGACTCCTCGAGGTTAGAATAGTCATTAGGATCATATTCTGAACAAGAATCTATAGGTGGGGAGCGTATGAGTTTCATTGCATCCAGAATGACACTCAATGCCTTGGTGCCAATTTTGTAAGTCATTGCAGTGTTCCACAATATTCTTCTGATGCGCGGATTCTGATATTCACTGTAATTACATATAATATCTGAGAACCATTAAAACATAAATAGTAGTGAGATTATCTTTGTAATGCAGAGGATATTCTAATATAAGGGCACCCTGTAAACACTTGTGTGCTATCACTGGATTCTGATGAGAGAGCTCATGTGTGCTGTAATATGGTGCGTGCATTAATATAATCTGGCACAAGTACACAAAAAAATAGGCTCCAGAATTAAGGATAGTTGGCAGATGATAGGTTCATAATATACTGTATAGAGAGTTTATTGCCAAACCATGATAACAAGAGCAGACAACAACTAGGTAGATCATAGTGTACATAAAAGGGGTACACCACGATATATAAATCGGGAAAGTGGAACTGGCTTGAAAATACGGTGTTGTATTGCCGCTAGTAATTGAAAGCCTATCGATCACGTACAAGCCAGCTCTATCAGCTGTTGACTGCAGATGTCCCTGCTCCCCTTCCTGCCAAGGAACATACTGTCTGGACTAAATATAGAATAACAAAAGAGCAACATGTTAAAGAATAGAAGAGGAATCATATTCTTGAGGTTCCGCTTCATTGCATACAATGTTGGTTGCCCACTCATGATGAATCACAGTGCCCAAAGAAATGCAATTCCATGCTGTCTCTCTATATGTGGCAATTTTGAACAAGAGTCATTAGGATCATATTTTGAACAAGAGTCAAAGGTGGGGAGCGTATGAGTTTCATTGCATCTAGAATGGCACTCAATGCCTTGGTGCCAATTTTGTAAGTCATTTCAATGTTTAGCTTCAAGAGTGGACTGCTGCTAGTGCGACACAAAGCAGATACACAGATCATAGTGTAGATATAACGGGAAAACCATAAGCATTAGAGTAAAATCAGCAAAGTGGAACTTGATGGAATATATGTGCTAGTATTGCCGGTACGGCTAGAAAGGCTTCGGATACCAGCTCTCTTCAACTTAAGGCGCGTTACTGTTAATATCAGCTCCCCACATTTCCTTGCTATTCTTATAGGATTCAAGTGGGCAGGCCACTACAAATCCTATTCCTATGTTTACAAAATCCTATGAATCAAAGAGGCCCAAAGAGTTTAAAGTGTCCATCACAACTGACCATATAGACCTCTACACTGCAAATGCCCCTCCTCATCTTCACTACAAGGAACATACTATACTACTATCATACTCCCACCATTCCAAAATATAAGTCTTTGTAGAGATTTCCACTATGGATCACATACAAATGTATCCAGATACATTTTAGAGTGTAGATTCACTCATTTTGCTCCATATGTAGTCCATGGTGGAATCTATACAAAGACTTATATTTAGGAACGGAGAGAGTACTTACTAAAGAAGAACGGAAGAGGAACATGCTAAAGAAGAGCGAGCTGATTTTGGATAATAAAATGTTCGTTGCGCCGTGCCCACACATGATGAACCAGAGCGCATTAAGAATGCAACTCCCTGCTGTCTCTTGACCATTTCAGGCGGTTGGATGAAGATCCTACATCTCCTAACCCTTCTTCTTCCTCGTCTCTGATTCTTCCCATATAGAACACCACACAGGCCGCCGACCGGACCACCGGCCCCCACCGACTGTGTTCCTCCGCCACCCCACCCCCGCCTCTGCCCCACCCGCGTCGAGTTTTCTTCGTTCGACGAGGCCCCACCACCGCCCCCCCACAACCACCGTCCTCACTCGAGCCCCTTCGTTCGCACCGGCGAACTCCGGCGAGCTCTGAAAAATCGACTGACCCAATTTTGAAATTTAGTCTATTGTGATTTAACTAGTGTGGAATATAAAAGGGGAAAACCATAAGCATTGGGAGTATAGTGTTGAGCGTGCCATGGCGGATCTGAAGGTGGAAACCGAACAAAGGCAACTTCGCAACCAATGTTTGATTTCAACTAGGAAGTAAGTGATGGACAAGAAATCAGAGTAAAGCAGTGGCGATCTATTTTCTTGCTGTGATAGATAAGTTGAGCAGATACGAAAGAGTACCGCCTCTGGTGCGGCGCCATGTATGCATCTGCTGAGAATTTGACAGTGTTGCGGTAGCGATGGCTGTCGGTGGCATGGAAGCAGATCTAGGAGGGTAGATGTTGGCGACGGGGCGTAGTGGACGAGACGATCATAGGAGCGGCGCCGACAAGGTGGACAACGACATGGATGAAGCGAGAGGACGGGATGCAAGGATCCCGGTTCGAAGCCGTGGATGAGAGAGGTAGATCTCTTGTAATGGACGACGGCATCGGGGTATCAGCTCCGGCATGGTGTAGGAGGACGACAGTGGCGGACGGAGGAGGCTGGGGTGGAGAGGGTGTTTTGGCGCCCACAGAGTACAAATGGGGAAATGGAGGTAGAGAGGAAGGGAGTACCATGTCTTCAGGGCGCGCTTGTCTCAAATGCGAGGAAATTTACAAACTTAGCCCCCGTTTCAAATCTCCTACATCACAACAATATTAGTCGGTTGGGGATAGGACGGTAATCTCGCATACACCGAATATTTGCCGATGAGAGTTTGTCGCCCACCATGTATGAATCGAGGAGGGAGTCGATTTTGGCCGAGGAGACACTGTGTTTTGGCGCCCACCGTGTATGAATCCGGGTGAGAGGCGGTTATGTCATGTTTGAGTGAAATTACAAACCTACCCCTATCAAAACCTATAGAAATCGAGCAGATAGGCTTTTCATGGCAGGGATAGGAAGTAGTAATTTCCATCTCATAGTTTTTGGTTTTGGGCGGTTACTGCGAATTTCCCCGCTTCGTTCAAATTTTGCAGAGTGCACGTTTATCGTGCCAACTCAATTCGAATCCCGTTTGTATTCTATTTTTTTGGGCAAGATCCATTTTCGATTGGAATAAAATTCTATATGCATCATTTTTATATATACTTTCAAAAGCACAACACCCTTTATACATAAATATGGTTTACAAATCGCATGATCTCAGATTCATAAGGCTGTATCCATCAATTTGGATTTTCAAATATTTGAAACCATTTTATGTTGACATCCAATGTATGCATTCCTCGGTAACTGTCTCCAATTAATGTGTGTTTCATGCGGTTTTTTTACTTCTCAAACATGTATAATGTGTTTCACACACGCAACATATAGGGTAATCCCGTTTAGACATTAATTCTGTCTCCCAGGGTCTCATATTTCTCCACCGTTCTCTTCTATGTCAGTCACACACACTCTCTCTCCCTAGAGATATCTTGCGTTCCCTCATATGTCTCTCTAGCTATCACTCTCTTTGTGAAATATCTTTCTCTCTCGCTGACACAAAACTCCATCTCTCGGGATCTCATTTCTCTCTAATATTTGTTTGTATGTGACTCACATGCACCCTCTCTCTATCTCTCTCACACCCACACAAATAACTCAGCCTTCTGATCCACTCGACTCCTATCTCTAACGCACACTAGCTACCATCTTTATCTTTCTATTTATTTGTTTCTCCATCAACCTTATTTCTCGCCCTCACTCTTGCTTCCTATCACGCACACTACATATGTTTCTCTCTACATGCAGTCAAGTGTCGTCTTTTTATCTTTCTCTCACACACACATAACTTCACCCTCTGAATCACTCGGCGGTCATCTCCAACACTCAAACTAGCAGATGTCCCTCTAGCTAGAATCTCCATCTCTGTATCTATCTGTAGTTTCTTCGTCAACATTTCTTTCTCGCACGTAGTCTTGCTTCCTATCACCCACACTATATATGTCTCTCCATACATGCATTTATAGGTTGATCTCTTTTGCACAATCATTGTGTCTCACTCCCTCTTCTCGCCATAGATGCATGCTCCAGCCCACGCCACTATCTCTTAAAGACAAAAACACATGCTTAATTGTTGGGCCTTCTTCCCTACACTCTCACATGCATGCATATTTTCATACCGACCCGTATCTCCCATGTTGTTCATCTTATGACTTATGTCTTCTTTCTTTTGTCTCGATCATGCGCGCGCGCACACACACACACACATCCCACGTACAAATGTATACCTCTCGCACATGCACGTTCAAGGTCTCTATGTCTCCATACGTAGTTAATTACCCTCAACCCTAACGCCAAATCGAATCGTTCTCTTCTTGTGTGCACATAACTTCCGCCTAGATGGGTAAAACACACACTCACACTTAACAATCTCCTTCTAGCTACCCCCCTCTCACTCTTCCCCTATATCCCCGAAACCAATAAGACCATCCCTTCGTTTAATTCCCGCCTACATGCACCATCGATATATATTAGTCTTCCTCGTTATCTCTCGAACAAACACGTTCACTCGATGTCGACTCCTCTCACGCGCACACACCTTCTCTTCCCTCTCTACGGGCGTTTTCCCTCTCGCACCTCATCGTTGGTGGCCTCTGCCATACACATCACCTCTCTATGATGAAGCCACGCACACTTAAATTACATCTGCCACCGAGTACCCCGCGGCACACACACACACACACACACACACACCCGCCCGCCCACCCACCCACCCACAAACACACACACACACACACACACATGCACACACGCACCCCCACCCCCCCACACACTAAGACTCCATCACACACACACACTAAGACTCCATCACACACACACACACACTAAGACTCCATCTCTCCCTCTCTCTCTCTCTCACACACACACACACGCCGCGCACCCCCCGCCCACACACACACTAAGACTCCATCTCACACACACATGCTTTAGGCAGAGAATTTGTTCCTACCACCCTTCATCCAACCTTACCCACATGATAAACAATCACCTTAATTTACTTGTATAACATGGACAAATTCCACTTTACTTTAGTAGTTAGCAAACTTATCATCTCTACCCTTATAAAAAACCGAGTTGGCGACGATGGTGTGCCTTCCATCTTGTAATATAGACCGTCCGATCTATATTTGACAGATAGAAAGCAAACTATGATAATTTTATAAAAGATACCTGCACCTCTCTCCACATCCTTATCTCCCACAACCTCATTGCTGAGCAATTAAAAAAGGAAGTCTCTGGAACAATCTAGCATGGTGGCCGCTGAGGGAGTCCGGGATTAAGGGGTCCTCGGACAGCCGGTCTATAAGCGTATGCCGGACTGTTGGACTATGAAGATGCAAGATAGAAGACTTTGTCCCGTGTCCGTATGGGACTCTCCTTCGCGTGGAAGGCAAGCTTGGCGATTCGGATATGAAGATTCCTTTCTCTGTAACTGACTCCGTGTAACCCTAGCCCCCTCCGATGTCTATATAAACCGGAGGGTTTAGTCTGTAGGACACCAACAATCATAACCATAGGCTAGCTTCTAGGGTTTAGCCTCTACGATCTCATGGTAGATCAACTCTTGTAATACTCATATCATCAAGATCAATCAAGCAGGAAGTAGGGTATTACCTCCATCGAGAGGGCCCGAACCTAGGTAAACATTGTGTCCCCCGCCTCCTGTTACCATTAGCATTAGACGGACAGTTCGGGATCCCCTACCCGAGATCCGCCAGTTTTGACACCGACATTGGTGCTTTCATTGAGAGTTCCACTATGTCGTTATCATAAGGCTTGATGGCTCCTTCAATCATCCATGACAGCCACACCCTGCCGCCACGATGAACATGACCTAAATCTATCATCAGACTGTGTGCAGGAGATTGCGCCTGTAATCGCACTGGATCTAGATCCAGAGCAGAGCGTGCCATCCGAGGAAAGGAGGCTCAAACTCGCCACGGAAGCCGCGGACTCAGCGGCACTAGAGTCGAACACAGATCTGACCTCCAATGAGGCCTGTGTCATCGAAACCTCAGACTCGTCTCCGACCATAGGCTCCGAACCGTGTGTATCCGCACCCATTGAATCTGACCGGGCGCCGATCTTAGACTTAAGCTCCGCGGACATCTTCCAACACTCACCCTTAGGCGATGTGTCAAACTCATTAAAGTCCCTCTCTTGTCAAGAGATTCTTGGCCAAACTATGTCCGGCTTGAATAGGAAGCGGACGACGAAGAACTTTGTTGCCCACCCACCACCCACTTGATAGCCACTGTCGATGATTTGACCGACATGCTTGATTTCGACTCCGAAGACATCGACGGTATGGACAACGATGCCAGAGAAGAACACCTAAGGAAGACAATGGCGATGAAATAAAAGACCCAGTTGAGGATAAACTTCCTGAGATGCAGTCTAAGCGCTGACGTCAGCGACGCCGCTCTAAATCACTCCATGGTAAAAATAGCGATACCGGCACAAGAGAGAATAGCACTCTGGACGATGCCATAGATAATGAAGACCCCACCAAGCCAAGTTTCGAATAGGCGGAACGGGAAGACGGGCAAGCCAGCTGATACGTCTCCAACGTATCTATAATTTTTGATTGTTCCATGCTATTATATTACCCCTTTTGGATGTTTATGGGCTTTATTTTATACATTTATATCATTTTGGGACTAACCTACTAACCAGAGGCCCAACCCATATTAGTGCTTTTTTGCCTATTTCAGTATTTTGAAGAAAAGGAATATCAAACGGAGTCCAAACGGAATGAAACCTTCGGGAGCGTGATTTTTGGAACGAATGTGATCCGGAGAGCTTGGAGTGCAAGTCAAGAAGCTTCCGAGGGCCCCACGAGATAGGGGGCCGCGCCCCCCCTGTAGGGCGCGCCCCCTGTCTCGTGGGCCCCTCGAGTGGCCACCGATGTACTTCTTCCTCCTATATATACCTACATACCCCAAAACATCCAGCGGCACCACGAAACACAATTTCTACCGCCGTAACCTTCTGTATCCGCGAGATCCCATCTTGGAGCCTTCGCTGACACTCTGCCGGAGGGGACCATGGAGGGCTTCTACATCAACATCCTTGCCCCTCCGATGAGTTGTGAGTAGTTTACCACAGACCTACGGGTCCATAGTTATTAGCTAGATGGCTTCTTCTCTCTTTTTGGATCTCAATACAATGTTCTCCCCCTCTCTTGTGGAGATCTATTCGATGTAAACCCTTTTTGCGGTGTGTTTGTCGAGATCCGATGAATTGTGGGTTTATGATCAAGTTTATCTATGAATAATATTTGAATCTTCTCTGAATTCTTTTATGTATGCTTGAGTTATCTTTGCAAGTCGCTTCGAATTATCAGTTTGGTTTGGCCTACTAGATTGGTTTTTCTTGCCATGTGAGAAGTGCTTAGCTTTGGGTTCAATCTTGCGGTGTCCTTACCCAGTGACAGAAAGGGTTGCAAGGCACGTATTGTATTGTTGCCATCGAGGGTAACAAGATGGGGTTTATATCATATTGCATGTGCTTATCCCTCTACATCATGTCATCTTGCTTAATGCGTTACTCTGTTCTTATGAACTTAATACTCTAGATGCAGGCAGGAGTCCGTCAATGTGTAGAGTAATAGTAGTAGATGCAGGCAGGAGTCGGTCTACTTGTTACGGACGTGATGCCTATATACATTATCATGCCTAGATAATCTCATAACTATGCGCTTTTCTATCAATTGCTCGACAGTAATTTGTTCACCCACCGTAATACTTATGCTATCTTGAGAGAAGCCTCTAGTGAAACCTATGGCCCCCGGGTCTATCTCTTATCATATTTGCTTTCAATCTACCTTTATTTGCATCTTTACTTTTTGCATCTATATCATAAAATACCAAAAATATATCTATCTTATCATACTATTTTTATTAGATCTCACTTTTGCAAGTGGCCGTGAAGGGATTGACAACCCCTTTATTGCGTTGGTTGCAAGTTCTCAGTTTGTTTGTGTAGGTGCGTGGGACTTTTGAGGAGCCTCCTACTGGATTGATACCTTGGTTCTCAAAACTGAGGGAAATACTTATGCTACACTTTGCTGCATCACCCTCTCCTCTTTGAGGAAAACCAACACAAGCTCAAGATGTAGCAAGAAGGATTTTTGGCGCCGTTGCCGGGGAGGTCTTCGCTCAAGTCAAGACATACCAAGTACCCATCACAAACCCATCTCCCTCGCATTTACATTATTTGCCATTTGCCTCTCGTTTTCCTCTCCCCCACTTCACCCTTGCCGTTTTATTCGCCCTCTCTTTCCCAATCTCCTCCTCTCTTTTCGCTTGCCATTTTTCTGTTTGCTTGTGTGTTAGATTACTTGTTGCCATGGCGCAAGATAATAGCAAATTGTGTGATTTCTCAAATACTAATAATAATGATTTCCTTAGTACTCCGATTACTCCTCTTAATGATGTTGAGTCTTGTGAAATCAATACTGCTTTGCTGAATCTTGTTATGAAAGATCAATTTGTCGGCCTTCCTAGTGAAGATGCCACCACTCATCTAAACAATTTTGTTGATTTGTGTGATATGCAAAAGAAGAAAGATACGGATAACGATATTGTCAAATTGAAGTTATTTCCGTTTTCACTTAGAGATCGTGCTAAAGTTTGGTTTTCGTCTTTGCCTAAAAATAGTATTGATTCTTGGAACAAGTGCAAAGATGCTTTTATCTCTAAGTATTTTCCTCCCGCTAAGATCATCACTCTTAGGAACGATATTATGAATTTTAAACAACTTGATCATGAGTATGTTTCCCAATCTTGGGAAAGAATGAAATTGATGCTTTGCAATTGCCCTACTCATGGTTTGAATTTATGTATGATCATACAAAATTTTTATGCCGGTTTGAACTTTGCTTCTAGAAATCTCTTAGATTCGGCCGCAGGAGGCACCTTTATGGAAATCACATTAGGAGATGCTACAAAACTTCTTGATAATATTATGGCTAATTATTCTCAATGGCACACCAAAAGATCTTCTAGTAAAAAAGTGCATGCTATAGAAGAAATCAATGTTTTGAGTGGAAAGATGGATGAACTTATGAAGACATTTGCTACTAAAAATACTCCACTTGATCCCAATGATATGCCTTTGTCTTCCTTGATTGAGAATAGTAATGAATCTATGGATGTGAATTTTGTTGGTAGGAATAGTTTTGGAAACAATGCTTATAGAGGAAATTTTAATGCTAGACCGTTCCCTAGTAACCCCTCTAATAATTATGGAAATTCCTACAATAATTACTATGGTAATTTTAATAAGATGCCCTCTGATTTTGAGAATAGGTGAAAGAATTTATGATTTCTCAAAAGAATTTTAATGCTTTGCTTGAAGAAAAATTGCTCAAAGTTGATGATTTGGCTAGGAACGTTGATAGACTTTCGCTTGATGTTAATTCTCTTAAACTTGGATCTTCTTCTCCTAAGCATGATATGAATGAGTCTCTCAAAGTAATGAGAATTTCCATTGACGAGTGCAAGGAAAGAACCGCTAGATTGTGTGCTAAAAAAGAAAGCTTTATAAAAGCGTGTTCTTCTAGTCTTCATGAAAACAATGATGAAGATCTTAAAAATATTGATACGTCTCTGATTAGATCTATGTTTTGCAATATGAATTTTGCTGATTATGGGAGTGATGATAAATCAACTTTGCCTAGAAGGCGTCCCAAAAATTCGGAATCTTTAGATCTTGATGCTAAATTTGGTAAAAGAGAGATTGGAGAATCCTCAACTTCTAATAATATTGAACCTACTATCTCGTATTTCAAGGAATTTGATTATGATAATTGTTCTTTAAAAGGTTGTATTTCCTTGTTGCATTCCATTGTTAATTCTCCTCATGCTTATAGTCAAAACAAAGCTTTTACCAAACATATTGTTGACGCCTTGATGCAATCTTATGATGAAAAACTTAATTTGGAAGTTTCTATACATAGAAACTTAATGATGAGTGGGAACCTAGTATAGATTAGAATTAAAGATTATGAGTGTTTTGCTTTGTGTGATTTGGGTGCTAGTGTTTCCACGATTCCGAAAACTTTATGTGATATTCTAGGTTTCCATGATCTTGATGATTGCTCTTTAAATTTGCACCTTGCGTATTACACCATTAAAAATCCTATGGGAAGGATCAATGATGTTCTTATTGTTGCAAATAGAAATTTGGTGCTCGTAGATTTTATCGTTCTTGATATAGATTGCAATCTTTCTTGCCCTATTATTCTTGGTAGACCTTTCCTTAGAACGATTGGTGCGATTATTGATATGAAGGAAGGGAACATTAGATTCCAATTTCCCTTAAAGAAAGGCATGGAGAACTTTCCAAGAAATAAATTCAAATTACCTTATGAATCTATCATGCGTGCTACTTATGAATTTAGTGCCAAAGATGGCACTAGTTAGATCTATCTTTGTTTTTATGCCTAGCTAGGGGCGTTAAATGATAGCGCTAGTTGGAAGGCAACCAAATTTTCTTTATGTTTTTTGTTTTTGATCCTGTTTAGTAATAAATCTTGCATCTACCTTCTGTTTAGATGTGTTTTTATCTTTTAATTAGTGTTTGTGCCAAGTAGAACCTATAGGATAACCTACGATGATAGTTGATTTGATTCTGCTGAAAAACAGAAACTTTGCGCGCACGAATATAATTTTGTTAAATCACAGGAACGTGTTTTTGCGTTGATTCTTTTTGCTGCTGTTCAATAAACAAATTTTCCAGGACTTCCTATTTTGGTATGATTTTTAGAGTTCCAGAAGTTTGCATTAGTTACAGATTTCTACACACTGTTCTGTTTTTGACAGATTCTGTTTTTCGTGTGTTGTTTGCTTATTTCAATGCATCTATGGCTAGTAAATTAGTTTATGAACCATAAAGAAGTTGGAATACAGTAGGTTTAACACCAAATTAAATAAAGAATGAGTTCATTGCAGTAACTTATGTGGTGGTTTTGTTTTCTTTCACTAACGGAGCTTATAAGATTTCCTGTTGAGTTTTGTGTTGTGAAGTTTTGAAGTTTTGCGTAAAGCTTTTATGGACTATGGAATAAGGAGTGGAAAGAGGCTAAGCTTGGTGATGCCCAAGGCACCCCAAGATATTCAATAATAGCCAAAAGCCTAAGCTTGGGGATGCCCCGGGAAGGCATCCCCTCTTTCGTCTTTGTTCATTGGTAACTTTACTTGGAGCTATATTTTTATTCGCTACATGATATGTGTTTTGCTTGGAGCATCGTGTATTATATTAGTCTTTGCTTTTTAGTTTACCACAATCATCCTTGATGTACAGACCTTTTGGGAGAATCCTATTTGATTAGAATTTGCTAGAATACTTTATGTGCTTCACTTATATCTTTTGAACTTGATAGTTTTTGCTCTAGTGCTTCACTTATATCTTTTAGAGAACGGTGGTGTCTTAATTTCGAAGAAATTTCTAGTCTCTCATGCCTCACTTATATCTTTTTGAGAGTCTTTTAGAACAGAATGGTATTTTCTATGGTCATAAAGTTGGTCCTAGAATGATGAGCATTCAAGTTGGGTATAATAAAAACTATCATAGAAAAAGAATTGGATGCTATGATCAACTTGATGCTTGATAATTGTTTTGAGATATAAAGGTAGTAATGTTAGGGTCATGCTAGTGGGTAATTATGAAATTGAGAAATACTTTTGTTGAAGTTGGCAAATCCCAAGCATGCACATATGGTTACATGAGGTGCTCTTTTGATTGTCTCCCTTATGAGTGGCAGTCGGGGACGAGCGATGGTCTTTTCCTACCAATCTATCCCTCTTGGGGCATGCGTAGTAGTAGTTTGCTTTGAGGGCTAAGTAGACTTTTGCAATAAGTATATGAGTTCTTTTTGACTAATGTGAGTCCATGGACATATGCACACTCATCCTTCCACTTTGCTAGCCTTTATTACTACCGCGCAACTTTCGCTGGTATCATAAACCCTTTATTTACCTTCCTCAAAACAGCCACCATACCTACCTATTATGGCATTTCCATAGCCATTCCGAGATATATTGCCATGCAACTTTCCACCGTTCCGTTTACTATGACACGTTCCATCATTGTCATATTGCTCTTTGCATGATCATGTAGTTGACATCGTATTTGTGGCAAGGCCACTTTCATAATTTTCATAGATGTCACTCTTGATTCATTGCATATCCCAGTACACCGCCGGAGGCATTCACATAGAGTCATATCTTGTTCTAGCCTTGAGTTGTAATTCTTGAGTTGTAAAGCCATAAAAGTGTGATGATCTTCATTATTAGAGCATTGTCCTAGTGAGGAAAGAATGATGAAGGCTATGATTCCCCCACAAGTCGGGATGAGACTTCGGACTTAACAAAAAGAAAAACAATGAGAAAAAAAGGAAGAAAGGCCAAAAAAAAAGAGAAAGGCCAAAGGAAACAAAAGAAAAAAAAGAAAATAAAAATATATATAAAATGAGAGAAAAAGAGAGAAGGGACAATGCTATTATCTCTTTTTCCACACTTGTGCTTCAAAGTAGCACCATGATCTTCATGATAGAGAGTCTCCTATGCTTTTTTTGAAAATGGAGACAGTAGGAAAGGCTCCTACTGCATATATATTAAAAGTAACCAAGAGCTATTACATGGTGGTAATTACAAAGGATGATAGTGGGGTCTAGAGCTAGGATCTAGACCAGGTACTAAGGAGGGTCCTGTGGTAGGTTTTGCAAGATGGAAGAGACCACATGTCTCTTATGAGCAGGCAATCTATATTGTATGTTATAAAATCAGTCTTGAACCGAGCCCACCAAGAGGTCACCGAGGGTGCAATATGCCTGAAATGGTTGTTGTTGCGCTCCTTCCATAGGCTCCAGAGAGTCTCCTATGTTGTCAATTTCATATACTAAGTGGGAATTTTTCAGTATAGAACTTGGCTTGTATATTCCAATGATGGGCTTCCTCAAAATGCCCTAGGTCTTCGTGAGCAAGCAAGTTGGATGCACACCCACTTAGTTTCTTTTGTTGAGTTTTCATACATTTATAGCTCTAGTGCATCCGTTGCATGGCAATCCCTACTCACTCACATTGATATCTATTAATGGGCATCTCCATATAGCCCGTTAGTACGCCTAGTTGATGTGAGATTATCTTCTCCCTCTTTTTGTCCTCACAACCACCACCATAGTGTTATGTCCATGGCTTACGCTCATGTATTGCGTAAGAGTTGAAAAAGCTGAAGCGCGTTAAAAAGTATGAAACAATTGCTCGGCTCGTCATAGGGGTTGTGCATGATGGGAGTATTTTGTGTAATGAAAATGAAGCATGGCCTAACTATATGATTTTGTAGGGATAAGCTTTCTTTGGCTATGTTATTTTGATAGGACATGATTATTTATTAGTATGCTTTGAAGCATTATTATTTTTATGTTTTATAAGCTTTTATTTTGAATCATTTGGATCTGAACATTCATGCCACAATAAAGAAAATTACATTGAGAATTATGCTAGGTAGCATTCCACATCAAAAATTTCTTTTTATCATTTACCTACTCGAGGACGAGCAGGAATTAAGCTTGGGGATGCTTGATACATCTCCAATGTATCTACAATTTTTGATTGTTCCATGCTATTATATTACCCCTTTTGGATGTTTATGGGCTTTATTTTATACATTTATATCATTTTTGGGACTAACCTACTAACCGGAGGCCCAGCCCATATTGCTGTTTTTTTGCCTATTTCAGTATTTCGAAGAAAAGGAATATCAAACGGAGTCCAAACAGAATGAAACCTTCGGGAGCGTGATTTTTGGAACGAACGTGATCCGGAGAGCTTGGAGTGCATGCCAAGAAGCTTCCGAGGGCCCCACGAGATAGGGCCCCCTGTAGGGCGCCCCCTGTCTCATGGGCCCCTTGAGCAGCCACCGACGTACTTGTTCCTCCTATATATACCTACGTACCCCGAAAACATCCAGGGGCACCACGAAAAACAATTTCCACCGCCGTAACCTTCTGTATCCGCGAGATCCCATCTTGGAGCCTTCGCCGACACTCTGCCGGAGGGGGAATCGACCACGTAGGGCTTCTACATCAACATCCTTGCCCTCCGATGAGTTGTGAGTAGTTTACCACAGACCTACGGGTCCATAGTTATTAGCTAGATGGCTTCTTCTCTCTTTTTGGATCTCAATACAATGTTCTCCCCCTCTCTTGTGGAGATCTATTCGATGTAAACTCTTTTTGCGGTGTGTTTGTTGAGATCCGATGAATTGTGGGTTTATGATCAAGTTTATCTATGAATAATATTTGAATCTTCTCTGAATTATTTTATGTATGATTGAGTTATCTTTGCAAGTCTCTTCGAATTATCAGTTTGGTTTGGCCTACTAGATTGGTTTTTCTTGCCATGGGAGAAGTGCTTAGCTTTGGGTTCAATCTTGTAGTGTCCTTACCCAGTGACAGAAAGGGTTGCAAGGCACGTATTGTATTGTTGCCATCGAGGATAACAAGATGGGGTTTATATCATATTGCATGTGTTTATCCCTCTACATCATGTCATCTTGCATAATGCGTTACTCTGTTCTTATGAACTTAATACTCTAGATGCAGGCAGGAGTCGGTCAATGTGTGGAGTAATAGTAGTAGATTCAGGCAGGAGTCAGTCTACTTGTTACGGACGTGATGCCTATATACATTATCATGCCTAGATAATCTCATAACTATGCGCTTTTCTATCAATTGCTCGACAGTAATTTGTTCACCCACCGTAATACTTATGCTATCTTGAGAGAAGCCTCTAGTGAAACCTATGGCCCCCGGGTCTATCTCTTATCATATTTGCTTTCAATCTAACTTTATTTGCATCTTTACTTTTTGCATCTATATCATAAAATACCAAAAATATATCTATCTTATCATACTATCTTTATTAGATCTCACTTTCTCAAGTGGCCGTGAAGGGATTGACAACCCCTTTATTGCGTTGGTTGCGAGTTCTCAGTTTGTTTGTGTAGGTGCGTGGGACTTTTGAGGAGCCTCCTACTGGATTGATACCTTGGTTCTCAAAACCGAGGGAAATACTTACGCTACACTTTGATGCATCACCCTCTCCTCTTCGAGGAAAACCAATGCAAGCTCAAGAAGTAGCACTAGCCCTGATGAACAGGCCATGAACGACGACTCGGAGGATAGCAATTACATGCCCCTCTCCGAGGACGAGGTGAGCCTCGGCGACGAAGAATTTATCGTGCCTGAGGATCCCATTGAGCAGGAGCGTTTTAAGCGCCGCCTTGTATCCACGGCAAAGAGACTGAGGAAGAGGCAACAGCAGCTTCAGGCTGATCAAGGTCTACTCACTGATAGATGGACTAAGATCCTAGCAGCCAAGGAATACGGACTCGAACGCCCAACAAAAAGTTACCCAAAGCGCAAATTGCTACCTCAATTAGATGACGAGGCGCAGGAGCCAGTACTACCAGCGCTTAATGGGGCTGACCGACCACCGCGTGGCTGAGATAAAATGGCAATTCAGTTTGAACACCAGCCGGCACCGCATCGACGAACAAATAGAAACACAACAGCTCGGGGATACACACACGACCTACGATACGACTTGGAGAATAGAGCAGGCCATACCAGATCGATCTATGGATCGCAGGGGCACGCCCTAATGCACGACGGTGGCCACCATGCCGAATATAACAAATACACACCTGTCCGGGACGAATACCGCAGACCGACTCCATCCGAGTTGCGACGCGACGTAGCCCGACATAGAGGCGCTACACATCCCCTATGCTTCACTGATAAAGTAATGGAACATGAATTCCCAGAACGGTTCAAACCTGTAAAGATTGAATCATATGATGGAACAACAGATCCCGCGGTATGTATCAAGGACTTCCTTCTCCATATACATATGGCCCGTGGCGATGACCTCCATGCCATCAAGTATCTCCCGCTAAAACTCAAGGGACCAGCTAGGCACTGGTTGAACAGTCTGCCCGTAAATTCTATTGGCAGTTGGGAGAACCTGGAAGATGCATTCTTTGACAACTTCGAGGGCACTTGTGTCCGCCCTCCAGATGCCGATGACTTAATCATATAATCCAACAGCTCGGAGAGTCAGCCAGGAAATTCTGGACTCGGTTCTTAACTAAAAAGAACCAAATCGTCGACTGTCCGGACGCCGAAGCCCTAGCGGCCTTTAAGCATAACATCTATGATGAGTGGCTCGCCCGACACCTTGGCCAAGTCCATGGCAGCCCTGACGATGCTCATGACTCACTTTCGCGCAAGCGAGGATAGCTGGCTAGCTCGTAGCAATAGCTCCTCAAGTAAACCTGGCACTTCTGAAGCCAGAGATAGCAACGGCAAGCCCCGACGCAAAAGACACAAGCGTCGAAATAATGGCGATAACGCCGAAGACACGGTCGTCAATGCCGTATTCAATGGCTCCAAGTCCGGTTAGCGAAAAAAGCCATTTAAAAGAAGCAATCCAGGCCCGTCCAGTCTGGACCGCATACTCGATCGTCCATGTCAAATCCACGGCACCCCCGATAAATCTGCCAATCATACCAACAGAGAATGTTGGGTCTTCAAACAAGATGGCAAGTTAAATGCTGAAAACAAGGAAAAGGGACCGCAAAGACGATGACGAGGAACCCCAGCCACCGAACACACGGGGACAGAAGAAGTTTCCTCTCCAAGTTAAAACAGTGAATATGATATACACTACCTGTATCCCCAAAAGGGAACGGAAGCGCGCACTAAGGGACGTCTACGCGATGGAGCCAGTCGCCCCAAAATAGAACCCCTGGTCCTCCTGTTCGATCACTTTTGATCGAAGGGATCACCCGACTAGTATCCGTCATGGCGGTTCAGCCGCACTGGTGCTAGACACTATCATTGACGGATTCCACCTCACAGGCGTCCTCATGGATGGTGGTAGCAGCCTGAACCTGCTCTATCAGGATACAGTGCGCAAAATGGGTATTGATCCCTCAAGGATCAAGCCCACAAAAACCACCTTTAAAGGTGTCATACTAGGTGTAGAGGCCTGCTGTACGGGCTCAATCACACTGGAAGTGGTCTTCGGATCCCCGAATAATTTCAGAAGCGAAGAATTACTCTTCGATATCGTCCCCTTCTGCAGTGGTTATCACGCACTACTCGGACGAACCGCATTTGCTCGTTTCAATGCGGTCCCGCACTATGCCTACCTTAAACTCACGATGCTCGGACCTCGCGGTATTATAACAGTCAACGGAAATATGGAGAGCTCCCTCCATACTGAGGAGCACACTGCGGCCCTTGCAGCAGAGTTTCATAATAGCCTTTTTAGGCAAAACCTCAATTTGACAATAAAGCCCCCGGACACCGTCAAGCGAGTCCGAGCTACTCTGCAACAAAACCGTCCGGCTCGTCCAGAGCTCAGCTAGCAATTCGGCCTTCGTCCCAGCCCCAATAAAGCAGTGAAATTTGTGTCGTGCATACACAACTATGCACTCAAAATACTATGGGCGTGGACGGAGGCACAGCTAGACCTCGGTCCACAATGCGGCTCAACCGCTCCTGGATCCCTATACCTTCACCTTTCCTTTTTATTTCAGGTTTCTTCACCTCACAAGGCTTTTTCTGATAAACCTAATCACCGGACCCATCGTGGGACGAATACACCAAGAAAGCTAGGGGCTCGGACGTACAAGGGAATACCCAGGTGGTCTTTGCTAACGATCATCATACCTGTTTTAAATACCTGCACGCAGCTTGCTCTTGGTCGTGGCATGTTAAATAGCCTTATTTGCTTATTGCACTACTTTGTACAAATACGCCTTACGTATCAATCAACTTACAATGAAAAATAATCTGCAGCGTCTGCTCATTGCTTACAATTTTTCCTTGTCTATTTATTTTTTGCACCCGTACATTCTGGTACGCCTTATTTCGCCAGGGGCTTCATTGTACCCCATAACACGGCAAGAAAGTCTGAACACTTTTACAGTATAGTTTGGCACCCCAAACTTATAGCAATATATGCATCGGCTCCGAATCATGTCTTTGGTCAATAGTTGGGTTGCCCGGCTCTTGTGCTTACTACCTTACGTTCCACTATATCGGCTAGGGTAGTAAAGGGAGAACTACTACGATTGTGTTCCGGTTCTTCCGGACACGCACCTCAGTAGAGAAAGCCGAAAACTGATTGTCATGATGCGGCGAGCGCTGGTCAGCTATTCGAGAGGTCTTCAAATCACTAGAGATTTTTTCCGCTTTATGCAAGGAATCGGTTTTTGTCCGATTAGGCCTTCCGGATACCAGGAGCTATGCCAAAATTTAAAATTATAGAACTCCTATGGCTAAGTGAGGGTGATAAAGCTGTATAGTCCGATTGTCTTGTTCATTGCGCTAAACACCTCCTTAAAGGACCAAAAATTTGGATAAAGAGTGTTTAGATTTATCCCGAACACCCGTGTACTAGCTACGTGGGGGCAGAAGCTGACGACTGGCCAACTTTCAGATTTAATAAATGGCTGCACAAGAGGTAAAATTTTAAATAACAAGCATTATATTACGTAAAGACCTCGTTCCATATTACAGGACAGGATAAAATAATGCTTTCATGGGAAAATGATATCCTTGGCACATTGCTCCGCCACAAGGCGGGATCCCTCCATGACACTGTCATAGTACTTCTCGGGCTTGCGATGCTCCTTGCCCTTGGGCGGACCCTCGGTCATCAACTTTGTGGCATCCATTTTCGCCCAATGCGTCTTGGCGCGGGCGAAAGCCATCCGCGCACCTTCAATGCAGACCGACTGCTTGACGGCATCAAGCCGAGGGCAGGCACTGAGCAGCCGCTTCACGAGTCTGAAGTAGCTACTGGGCATGGGCTCGGCAGGCCATAGCCGGACTATTAGGTCCTTCATGGCCAGTTCGTCCGCCTTGTGCAGCTCGACCAACTGCTTTAGGTGGTCGCTAAGGGGCGCCGAATGTTCTGATCCAAGATATTGAGAGCAGAACAGCTTCTCTGTAGAGCTCCCTTCTTTGGCTCGAATGAACTCTACAGCATCTGATATGCTGCGCGGCAGATCCGCAAACACTCCTGGAAAACTCCAAATTTGGGTAAGTAAAAGGAATGCTTCCTTCACACACTTGCTTTGCATAATAAAAGCCTTACCCGCCGCGATCTTATGGGCCGCCTGGATTTCCTGGAGGGTGCTCTGGGCTTCGGCTCGGGCATCTTGCACGCTCTGGCGGGCCTTGGCAAGTTCGGACTCTTGAATCTTCGAATTACTCTCCAAGGACTTGTACTTTTTGACGGCGTCCTGGAGCTCTTGCTGGACCTTGCTGACCCGGGCCTCCTGCTTCTCGCGCGCGGCGCGTTCCTTAGCCGCTTTGTCCTTGGCCTGGGCCAACGCCTTCTTGAGGGCCGCTACTTCGATCGTGGCCCGTAATAAAGTTCATGACACTTCAGTCAGTACGAACTTTTCACCCATCCTAAATATAAAGCACCAGTTAGTGTATACCTTGGCTATCCTCCAGTTGCTTCTTCATGGGGCCGAGTTCTTCCTCGGCCCGCTCTAGATTCCACGTCAAGCCAGAGACCTCCGCAGTATGAGCGGCTGCGGCTAGCAGCGACGCCTGCTTATTCACATAGACATGTTGTCGGTGTCAAAACCGGCGGATCTCGGGTAGGGGGTCCCGAACTGTGCGTCTAGGCGGATGGTAACAGGAGACAAGGGAGACGATGTTTTACCCAGGTTCGGGCCCTCTTGATGGAGGTAAAACCCTACGTCCTGCTTGATTAATATTGATGATGTGTGTTACAAGAGTAGATCTACCACGGGATCAAGGAGGCTAAACCCTAGAAGCTAGCCTATGGTATGATTGTTGTTCGTCCTACGGACTAAAGCCATCTGGTTTATATAGACACCGGAGAGGGCTACGGTTACACAGAGTCGGCTACAATGGTAGGAGATCTACATATCCGTATCGCCAAGCTTGCCTTCCACGCCAAGGAAAGTCCCATCCGGACACGGGACGGAGTCTTCAATCTGGTATCTTCATGGTCTAGGAGTCCGGCCAATGATGATAGTTCGGCTATCCGGACACCCCCTAGTCTAGGACTCCCTCAGTAGCCCCTGAACCAGGCTTCAATGACGACGAGTCCGGCGCGCATATTATCTTCGGCATTGCAAGGTGGGTTCCTCCTCCGAATAATTTATAGAAGATTGTGAACACTAGGATAGTGTCCGGCTCTGCAAAATAAATTCCATGTACCACCGTAGAGAGAATAATATTACACAAGTTCAATCTGCTGACGTATTTTGTGGTGTGATGTCACACCACTACCAAGCCTTTATTAGAATTGTTTTTATCGTACCACCTCAGCGCGTTTAGCGAAGCGGTTTCCTTGGCACGTCTTGTCGAAGCGGAGATCGTGTTCCCCTTATTCTGGGATTCCCATTAATACGGACGTGGGTAACCCAACCGCACCCATTGCCGCGCCTCCTCCATCGAAGGTGGGTTCCAAACGGTCACGGGGACGGCTCTTGGTATTCTCCCTCTTTATAATGAGACCAAGGCCCGTTCTTTTTCTTCAATCCTCAATCGAATCCGCCTCTCGCCCCAAGTTCCAACACCCAGGGCTCCAGATTCGGGTACTTTCGACCTTCGACAATGTCCGGCTCTGACCTACGAGGCCGGTGGATGCCCTCTTCCGTCACGGAAGAGGACGTGCTAAAGCTGAGAGACGCCAGGTACTTGACCTACGAGATTTCGCATAGGTTGCCTGCCCGAGGGCAAGTTATTCCTACTCCCGAGCCCGATGAGAGCATCTTGTTCGTGTCTCACCTCCGTCAGGGTTTAGGCTTCCTGATGGATCCCTTCATGAGGGGGCTCATGTTTTACTATGGGCTGGAATTCCATGACTTGGCTCTGGAGTCCATCCTCCACATCTCATCATTCATTGTCGTCTGCGAAGCCTTCCTCCGCACTACCCCTCACTTCGGCTTGTGGCTCAAAACCTTCAACGTGGAGCCGAAGATGATTGAGGGGCGTCAGGCAAAGTGCGGCGGGGCAGTTATAAGCAAGAGGGCCGATGCTCCATGGCCCGAGGGCTCTTTTCAGGAGGATCTCGGCTTGTGGCAACAAGAGTGGTTCTATATCACCGCTCCCAGGGGCAGCAGGCAGAGGCCGCCGCCCGTCTTCCGCTCGGGCCCTCCACAATGACTGATGTCATGGGTCAACAAGGGGCTTAACTGGGGGCCGTCCAAAGACGTACCCCTGTTGCAGGACCGGATTCGAGGCATCCAAGAAAGGGAGATTAATCTGGTCGTAGTGGCACAGGTTATGCTGATTCGGCGCCTTCTGCCCTGCAAGCATCGCCCCCTCCGCCTGTGGGAATTTAATCCGGAGGGGCCACGAGCTCTCCAACACTTCATGGGTTTGACACCTGCGGAGATGTACAAACTGTTCTTCGGATCGCAGGAGATGCGTCCGGACTTGACCGAGGACGCTGGCCTAAGCTGCAATCGCTTGGATACTCAAGTAAGTAGCCCTGTGTCCGGACATATTGTCCATTTATTTATCATGGGTTTGCCGTTTAACCAGCTATCCCTTGGACAGGAGTGGATAGCGCAAGCAAAACTGATACGGTGTCCGGGCCCCCTCCCTGAGACCACGCCGGATCCCGTGTTAGCCAAAATGTTGGATGTTGCGCCTTCAGAGGAGGGCGAAGGGGGGCACAGGGAAACTACCACCTCTGCCAAGGAGGCTTTCAGTAAGGGGGGAATCGAGAGTCCCTCCTTCCAGGGGGAGAAGAGGACCGCTTCCGAAGACCCGGAGGCCAAGGCCTCAAAGCGGGGAGAGAAATCTGCACCGGAAGGTCCTGTGCCGGGAAGAGCCCCGGCCGCACTGTCTCCTTAGAGGAATCAGCCCTCCAGCAAGCCGTAAGTAAAAGGGGGGGTTTTGTAATAGGGGACACCCCTGCTTTATTTCTAAGGGTAGCCGAAGTTTTCACCTTGTAGTTCGGAACTCAGCCCATCTCAGTAGAGCTCATCTTCGGGGACCTTCGTCCGGAGATGATGGAGAGAGAAACGCCTCCATCTGCCGCCCCGTCAGGCGGGGCGGACGACCCTGAGGTGCTGTCATGGAGGGTCTCCCCGAGTCCGGCGGGGCCGGGGAGTTCGGCACCCATTGGAGTACGGCCGGTGGAGCTGCAGGATTTGCTCAAGAGGGCGTCTATCTCAGAAGATCACCACACATTAATGAGTACGGTGATTGAAAGGATCTCATCCGCCGAGAGCGGGTTGTATGAGGCTGTCGGAAGTTTGCTGACGGGGTTTGAGGTACGCAAAAAATGACATACCTTTTGACAGTTTTGCACATGGAGTGCGCCCTATATAGATAGTAACCCCTGAGACTTGGTATGCTGTCAAAAGCGACAGCGTGCCAAGGATCATGATCTCAGTTATAGAATGTCGCCTTTCCTATGCAGTTGGTGGAACGTTCGGTGGCCAGCCGGACTGATGGAGTTGCCGAGCTGAAGAGGCAACTCGATGTTGCGGATGCGGACATCGTGCTGGTTAATAAACGACTTAATGAGTCATAGGGTAGGTGGTTGCTCCGCGGCCGCCTAGTAAGGGAGTTGATGCCCGTTCCTTACAATTTGTATGCTTGATGCAGATGGTGCCACTGCTGTGGAAGACCTTCGATCAGAGCTTGCTCAAGCCAAGGAGCAAGCTAGGAAAAGTGATGCGGCTGCCTTGAAGGCAGCGGAAGAGCTAAAAGCCGAAAAGGCTGCTCACTGCCGAAGCAGGGAGGAGATGGCCGGAATGGCCGTGAAATTAAAAGATGCTGCCGACCGCTATGAGGTTCTTGAAAGAGAACGCCGAGCGGAGCAAGAGGACCTGAAGAAGGCCGCCCCCGAAGCCAAGGATGCCCGTAGTGCGATGCGGACTATGAAGGAGGAACTGCGTCAGGCCGGAGACATTGCGGCTGGAAAGCCCTTTATGCTGCGTAGGAAGTTCACGGATCTGAAGTATGCTCAGCTGGGCCGGTTGTGTGGTGCGGAGGATCCTTATCTGGATTTGGCGGCGAGTGCGGCGGACGCAGTCGTGCACTTCCGAAGCCAGAAGGATCACGAAATGGAAGAGCTTTTCTGGTCTCAATTCCATAGTCCGGAGCGTCCACTTTCGTTGAGTGATCGGCTGGTTGAGTGGTCTGAGCTGAATAGATTGTCCGGAGTTGCCATGACGGATGTGGTCGCTCATCTGTGGCCGGAAAGGACCAAGCCTGAGAGTTATTTTGGCTTGTTGCAGCAATTCCTTGGGGCGGTGCCGCATATCAAGGCGATGAAGCGGTCGGCATGCATAGAAGGTGCACGGATGGCTCTCGCGCGTGTGAAGACATACTGGGCGGAGATGGATGCCACCGCTGTTGCATCCCGGGGTTCGGACAAAAGCCGATTACCCGCCGAGCACTATTTTGAGGAAGTCCTGCAAGGCGCTCGTTTAATATAGTCGCAGTGCTCGAAAGATGTTATGTTTAAATGACATGTATGATTTCTGAGATCATGTTTATAATGCAACGGCTTTTTATACTTGTGCGTTCAAGTATTGAACTATCTCCTGTGTGGCCGTATATGTATGAATAACCTGAAAGATGGCAGTCTTTGGCTTCAGCCCCCACGCACATGGTGCGGGGGTGTTTGCAAAAAAAGCGCTTTTTCACACTTAATCCAATGCCTTGGTCCTTTAAAGGAGGTGATAGCATAGCAAACTAGGCAACCGGACTATAATGCTTTATCACTTTCACTTAGCCATAGGAGCTCGATGGTGGGGCTACTATATAGCCCCTAGAGGCACCGCGCTCTCCGAGCTCGAGGCGCGTATGTGCCTGACCGGGAAGCGGTCCTTCGTCAAAGCGGAGGAATTCTAAACATTCCAATAGTCGATCGAGTGGTTGACCAGTCTCTCGCTATATCATGACAGTCAGTTTTCGGCTTTCTCTACTGAGGTGCTCGCCCGGCCGAACCGGGGCACAATCGCAGTAGTTCTCCTGTTGCCGCGTTAGCCGATGGAGCGGAATGTTAGGCAGCAAAACACAGGAGCCGGGCAAACCCAACATTTGACCAAAGACATGATTCGGAGCTGATGCATATAAGGCCTAACTCGAGACGCCGAACACTCCCTGAGGTGTTCGGTCTTTATGATACCGGGCAGAACAATGCCCTAAGCCCCTAGTGTCCAGGTACAGGCGGGAACTTCTGACGCGGCCGATGCCAAAACGCTAGCCTCCTCCTCGGTTATGGTAGGAAACCAGGGGATGTGTATCAACAAGAGACAGTAAGAAAGGTTTACGCAGGGTCTTAATCTGAAAAGAATCCTTGCAACGGGTCCCTGCTGCACGTCTGCGCCTGTGTCTCCGTTGTGCTGTATCCTGGACGGGTGTAGCATGTGCTTCATCTGTAAAAGAGAAGGACTTAGTTTGGAAGAAATATCGTGCAAAAGATGTATTTAAAATAAAGTATAATTTTGAAGATGAATAAAGTTGAGCTTTATTGGCTCTCATCGTTTATACGCGCGGCCCCTTGTAAAGGGGTATGCGGCTGGAAAGCCCCTTGTTTATTTACGCTGGACTCGCCTAACCGTGTCCGAGGTCTGAATGACCTGTTTTTAGGGGCTTTGACCTGCAAGGTCGGATTAGTGTGTGGCTGTCAGGGCAGTCTCACGTTCTCCGTGGTCGAGGAACACTCGGAGTTACTCTTTAATGAGATTATGCCGCGTGGACCGGGCATTTTAAGCGTAAGAGACGCGTAATGTGGTATTGCGTTAAAGCGGGCGAAAGCTTCGCGTCCCAGTAGTGCTTGAGGGCCACTGTTAAATGGGGCGATATGGAGAGTGAGCTTTTCACGATGGAGGTTGTCGGATGAACCGAACACAACCTCTAGTGGTACAGAGTCTGTACAATTGGCTTAAAGGCCAGGAGTCGCGCCTTTGAAGGAAGTGCTGCTACGGTGAATTTTGGTAGGGTCTATCCCCATTCCGCGGATGGTGTCCTGGTATGGCAGGTGCCGCACTATGTTTTTGAGTTATCACATGAAGTGAGTTCACTATTTTGACTTCTAGTGGGAAAGTCTTCTGTTTTTCGGCGTGCTGCTTGTGGGGTTCGTCGTCGTCTTCGCTTGGTGTGTCGAGCCCCTTGCGTTCGGCGTTAAGTCGGCCGGACTGCTTGAAGACCCAACAACCCCTGTGGGTATGGTTTGCAGGCTTCCCGGGGGTACTATGTATTTGACATAGTCTATCCAGAATTTTGTTTAGGTTGGATAGCTCGTCACTGTTGTCCTTGAGGGGCAGTGTTTTATTGTTCGGCCGAGAGCTTTTGAATCCGGCGTTGACCGCCGTGCTATTTGGGCCATTTTCCTTATTCCGGCGCTGATCTTTTCTGCGTCATGATTTCCCATTTCCATCCCTGACTTCGGATGTACTCGGGTCGCTGGTGCTGCATCTGGCCAGCCAGCTGTCTTCCCCCGCGCAAAAGCGGGTCATGAGGCTTGTTAGTGCGGCCATTGTTCTTGGTTTTTCCTGGCCGAGGTGTCTGGCGAGCCATTCGTCTCGGACGTTGTGCTTAAAGGCTGCTAAGGCTTCGGCGTCCGGGCAATCGACTATTTGGTTCTTTTTTGGTGAGGAACCTGTTCCAGAATTTGCGTGCTGACTCTCCGGGCTGTTGAGTTATGTGACTTAAATCGTCTGCATCCGGAGGGCAGACATAAGTCCCCTGAAAATTTGCTCGAAACACATCCTCGAGCTCTTCCCAACTTCCAATGGTATTTTCTGGGAGGCTTTTGAGCCAATGCCGAGCTGGCCCTTTGAGCTTAAGGGGTAGGTATTTTATGGCATGGAGATCGTCTCCTCTGGCCATATGTATGTGTAGGATATAATCCTCAATCCAGACTCCGGGGTCTGTTGTTCTGTCATATGCCTCTATGTTTACGGGTTTGAATCCCGCTGGAAATTCATGATCCAGTACCTCGTTGGTGAAACATAGTGGGTGTGCAGCGCCCCTGTATTTGGGTGTGCCGTTGTCTTCAAACGCTCGGCGGGTTGTGTTGCTTCCTGGAGTCTTCTTTTTTGGCCCATAGATAGACCTGACCGGGTCATCCTTTTTCCGAGGATCTTTATGCTGATCGTGTGCCGGCTTGTGTGCCGGCGCCCCTTGCTGCTCTTAGCCTGTCGTCTGGTCGTCTATCCAGCCAGGCGGCTTCTTTCTTTTTTGACTGCGGGGTCTCTAAGGCCTCCTCGTCAAATTCGGGCAACAGCTTGCGCTTCGGGTAGCTCTTTGCCTGGTGACTAGCGCCATATTTATCTACGGTATTGAGTACTTTGCTCCGTCTCATTCTGAGTGCGTCCTCCGCTATTTTGAGCTTCCGCTTTTGCTTGTTCAAACTTCTTGTAGTGGCGACGAGCCTTTTATGAAGGTTCTTATGCTCTGGTGATGTGTTCGGCGTGAGATCGTCTAGGCTCTTGTTTTCGCCGGGGATGGGTTGCTTTTCCAGTTCATCATGTTCGGATGGTTGCTTGGTGGCATGTTCGTCGTCCACTGCTTCGCCCTGCTCTAGGGCCGGGTTCGTATGGGTGCCGTTTTTATCGAGGCGGGACTTCGGGCGGCGCTTGTGTCGCCGTTTTGGTTGTTTGTTGGGGGATTTGTCCTTCGCCACGTCCCGTTGTTCCTCATTATCGCTTCCTTTTGGTGTATCCACCATGTATACATCGTGAGTTGGGGTGGCTTTCCAGTGCCCGATAGGCAGTGGTTCTTGGTCGTCTCCGGCATCGTCGTCCATATAGTCGATGTCTTCGGAGTCAAAGTCTAGCATGTCGGTTAGATCGTCGACAGTGGCTACTAAGTGGGTGGTGGGTGGGCATTGAATTTCTTCACCATCCGCATCCCAACCGTCCTGAGCGCAGTCCCGCCAGGGCTCTCCTGATAACGAGAGATACTTTAGCGAACTCAAGATGTCGCTGAAAGGTGAGTGTTGAAGGATGTCCGCTGTCACATCCCTAGCTTTACCCTGGCCTTGGACTAGCTTGGTTGCTGCATCATGTTTAAATTCAAATGAAATTTGAATTGAGGAATTTTCAAAGCCTCAGAATCCTTTAAAAAAAATGAAAAATGATCAAGATAAAAATTGCTTCAAATAAGTCCAAGAAAATGTTCTTGTTATCCTCTGGAAATATTGGCAAGAGGTCAAATCCAAACCAATATTTTCGGTATCTCAGAAACATTTATTTTGGGTATTTGAATTAAATCAATAGCTATTTGAATTGGACTTATATCTACTGTTAAATAAATATAGGTCCAATAATTTTGAAATATTTTTGTGGAGCATTGTTTTAATTCTTTTAGCTCCTAAAAATATTGTCAGAAGCAAAATAAATTGAATTGGTTTCAAAACCAAATTCAAAACAAACCTGCAAAAAAGAAAACAGAACAAAAATAAAACAGAGGAGAGAAGCCTTACCTGGCGCTCACCTGGTAGCCCACCTGGCCCAGCAGCACGGCCCAGCCCGCCACCGCTACTCCCCTGTCGTCTTCCTCCTCGCCAGAAGGACGCGGACACCGCGACGCCGCCGTGCGCGCCACCTCCACCCTGCTCTGGCCACCTCCTGCTTCCTCCCCGAGCCCTCTGGTGACGCCACGCGCCTCCCCGACCCCCTCTCACTTCTCCCTCGCTCTCTGGACCTCCCTCCCCCTCGCTCCTCTGCTTCCCCCCCATGACCGAAAGCCGCCGCCGACATCGCTCGCGACCACCGAGGCCACCAGCCCTCCCTCGCCCATCCAGCGTGCTCGAGAGCTCTGTCACGACATCCTCGACCTCCCCACCAAGCCATGGAACTATGGACGCGCCACAACGCCGCCGGCATCGCCGTTTCCATCGCCGGCCGCCGAGGATCTTCACCGTCAATTCGCCACCATCGTCGCTTCCCCGAGCTCGCTGACCCTCCCTGCACGATCCCCGTGAGTCCCTGCTTCGTTTCCCCCTAACCCCAAGTCCGATTTCGAGCTCTAGCCGCCCCCTCTACCGGAGCCGAGACGCTCCGCCGCACGGACTCGTCGCCGGCGAAGCCCCGGTGACCAAATGGCCCCGCGCGTGCGTCCGTTGCACTCGCAACGACCCGTGGAGCAACGCTAGCGTGGCAGCTAGCTTGTTTGCAAGCCGCAGCGCTAACCCCACACCCACCCGAGCTCCGGCCGCCGCCTCGGGCTCCATTCCGGCGAACCCCGGCCACCCCACGCCCTCTCGAGGGTCCCCCTAGATGCGCGGGAGCACGGGCTCACCCCTGGTGCCCTCAGCGCGACCAGCCGCAGGCTGTAGCGCCGTCCCGAGCAACTCCGGCGAGGTCTCGCCGTCGCCGTGGTCGCCGGCGTCACTAGCTGACGTGGCGCTAATTTAGTTAGCACTAATGACCACGCTAAACACCCCCCCACAGACACTGACAGCGGGCCCGTAGCGGGTCAAAGCCCGAGTCAACGCGGGATTAGGCCCTGTGTCACTGACGTGTGGCCCCCACACGTCAGGTTTGACCCTGACCAACCCCTGTTGACTTGCTGACGTCATCATGACATCAGGCTGATGCAATAAGTGTTTTCTGGATTTATTTTATTTCAGAAAATTCCAGAAAATTGTATAAACTTCAATAAATCATAGAAAATTAACCGTAACTCCAAATTAAATAATTTATATATGAAAAATTATCAGAAAAATTCAAAGAATCCATCTGTACCATTTTCATGCATGTTAGAACAACTTATAGCTGCTGTTTAGCACAAATCATATAAAGGGCATTTAATTAATCACATATGGAGTTTGAATTTGAATTTTATATTCAAACCAACTTCATTTAATCTGTTGCTAGTTGCATTAGCCCAAAACACATTCATTTTGCCATGTCATGATCATGCATCATATTGTGCATTGCATTGATTGTGTTCCTTTCTGTGTTGCCGGTATTTGTCCCCTCTCGATAGACGTGATACCGATGATGTGATCGTTGACACTGATGAAGACTCAATGTTATCTTCAGAAGTGCCAGGCAAGCAAAACCCCCTCGTTCATTCCGATAAAATCCCACTCTCTCGCTCCTGCTCTCTTTTACTGCATTAGGACAACAACGACATATTTGTTACTTGCTGCGGTAGCTGAACCCCTTCATCCTTTGCATGACCTGTCATTGCCACAGTAAATAGATGAAACCCACTAGCATGAGTAGGAGTTGTTTGAGCCCTGATGTGCCTACTCATTCATGCTTGTTTGTCATGCCTGCTACTGCTTAGAGTTGAGTCCGGTCTGATTCATCGAGGATGAATCAGAGGTGTGTGAACATGTCCTACTATGTGTGAGCTAAGTGTGTGAACACGATTTGGTAAAAGGTGTCGGTGAGAGGCCATGTAGGAGTACATGGTGGGTTGTCTCATTGAAGCCGTCCTTAGGAACTGAGTTCTGTGTTTGTGATCCATGATTCAGCTACTACCATGCATTGGGCCCTGAAATATGACCCCGCTCGACCTCTTATTCACCCTAGTCCTCTGTCCAGGAGTTGCAAGTAGTTTCTGGTGTTTGTAGCTTACTGGAGGCCGTGGACAGCGCTGACCGTAGGGGTGGGCTGTGATGCGGTAGGTACGTGGCACGGTGTACCGGATGCCCGTTTGGTATCTCGGGAACCCTGTTCACATCGTTTGGGGCTGTGAGCGAAACTCCGGCCGGATCTCCTCATGGATGGAACCCGAATAGGCGATAAACCTAGACTAGAGACTTGAGTGTTTAGGTAGGTCGTGGTCTACACCCACGTCGGCTTTCGCTTGAAGTCTGCCGAGCACATGTCGTGTGCAGACGCTAAGTGGTGGAAACATGTATGAAGAAGTACACCCCTGCAGGGTTAACATCATCTATTCGAATAGCCGTGTCCGCGGAAAAGGACTTCTGGGTTGCTTATATCAGTTCATAGACAAGTGAAAGTGGATACTCTAAAATACGCAAGATAAGCATGAGTGCTATGGATGGCGTTCTCGTAGGGAGACGGGAGCGGATCCATAGTGGTGTATTGATATGGTGAATATGTGGACTCGTGTGCGCCACCTCAAAAGAGTTACTTGCAGTCGTAGTTCAGGATAGCCACCGAGTCAAAGCTGGCTTGCTGCAGTTAAACCCCACCATCCCCTTTGTTGATAATGATGCATATGTAGTTAGTTCTGATGTAAGTCTTGCTGGGTACATTTGTACTCACGTTTGCCTATTTTATGTTTTTGCAGAGAGACTTCAGTCTCACTAGTAGTTCCACGTGGACTTCGATGTTTAGCTTGTTACCTCAGCTACGATCTTGTGCCCTCGGCAGGATCTGATAGATAGTTAGGCTGCTCAGCCTTTTTCATTTATAGATGTCTGTACTCAGACATGATAGCTTCCGCTTGTGCTTTGACTTGTATGCTCTGATTGTTGGGTCATGAGACCCATGGTTGTAATATCTCGCTCCTCGGAGCCTATTGATTAAATTACTTGAGTCGTAGAGTCATGTTGTGATGCCATGTTGTATTTGCACATATCGAGCATATTGTGTGTATGCTATTGAAATGCTTGGTATGTGTGGGATCTGACCATCTAGTTGTTTATCTTTAGTAGCCTCTCTTACGGGGAAATGTCTCCTAGTGTTTCACTGAGCCATGGTAGCTTGCTACTGCTCCGGAACACTTAGGCTGGCCGGCATGTGTCCTTCTTCGTTCCTGTGTCTGTCCCTTCGGGGAAATGTCACGCGATGAATACCGGAGTCCTGTTAGCCCACTACAGCCCGGTTCACCGGAGTCCTGCTAGCCCAGTGCTACAGCCTGGATTCACTCGCTGGTGACCGACACGTTCGATGCTGGGTCATGGATGCCTGTCCCTGTAAGTCTGTGCCACTTTGGGTTTATGACTAGCCATGTCAGCCCGGGCTCCTTATCATATGGATGCTAGCGACACTGTCATATACGTGTGCCAAAAGGCGCAAACGGTCCCGGGCAAAGGTAAGGCGACACCCGTGGGAATACCGTGCGTGAGGCCGCAAAGTGATATGAGTTGTTACATGCTAGATCGATGTGGCATTGAGTCGGGGTCCTGACATCCGCAACGGTGAACTCCATGATCGGCGCCCAACCGGATTCGATTGGAGGGGGCGCGGGAGGCTCGGGGTCCGACGAGGAGTCCGGCACCTCGGAGTCACGGGATTCATGAGGGACAAGATCAGTGTTCAGCTCTATCGCCGTAGAGGTTGCAGCCCCCGAGGCGGCGTCTAGCCATCCGTCCTCGATCTACGTAGCTGGCTCCGAATTGAAGATCGGAGCGGACTCGAGTGCGGCCTCCAGGATACTGTCCGATTGCAGAGCTAAATCATGCTCGTCGTGACAGTGCGGCACGCTCGACTGTGGCTCGAATCCATCGAGGATCAAGTTCCCGCGGATGTCAGCCGTGAAGTTCAAACTTCCAAATCTGACCTGACGGCCAGGGGCGCAGCTTTCGATCTGCTCCAGATGGCCAAGTGAATTGGCCCACAGTGCAAAGCCGCCGAATACGAAGAACTGTCCGGGGAGGAAGGTCTCACCCTGGACTGCGTCGTTGTTGATGATCGAAGAAGCCATCGAGCCTATCGATGACAACATAGAGGAACTCTCAATGAAAGCACCAATGTCGGTGTCAAAACCGGCGGATCTCGGGTAGGGGGTCCCGAACTGTGCGTCTAGGCGGATGGTAACAGGAGACAAGGGACACGATGTTTTACCCAGGTTCGGGCCCTCTTGATGGAGGTAAAACCCTACGTCCTGCTTGATTAATATTGACGATGTGTGTTACAAGAGTAGATCTACCACGAGATCAAGGAGGCTAAACCCTAGAAGCTAGCCTATGGTATGATTGTTGTTCGTCCTACGGACTAAAGCCATCCGGTTTATATAGACACCGGAGAGGGCTAGGGTTACACAGAGTCGGTTACAATGGTAGTAGATCTACATATCCGTATCACCAAGCTTGCCTTCCACGCCAAGGAAAGTCCCGTCCGGACACGGGATGAAGTCTTCAATCTTGTATCTTCATAGTCTAGGAGTCCGGTCGATGATGATAGTTCGGCTATCCAGACACCCCCTAGTCCAGGACTCCCTCACATGTTATGTTAGACTCCTGCGACAATTAGTTTGATCCTCTATTTGGTTTTTCTTTCTGAACACCAAACAGAGCATCAGGGGCTACTGTCTACAAGGTGATATTCTTTTACAACTATATTACTTACCTCAAAGCCTGTTAGAAGGCTAATGCAGGTTTCGGTCAGTCCATTTTTGGCGGATTGGACTTTCTCAATCACCATACACATAAGAGTATGGTGTTCTTCCGTAATGGAAGCGCCTTGTAGCACTTCCAGCAATCTATCCGGTGCCTCTGGATGGACAGAGGTCACCGGTGGAGGCGGCTTGCTCCGCTCGTTCGGGAGAGGCTGCCTGCCCGAATCTGGAGCCAGTTGGGTCTCCGGAGCTGTATCCGGCTGAGGGCCGAACCGGACGCGGCCCCCGTCGTCGGGGTCTGTAGGGGTCTTTCCCCCCATGTGCTCGACAGCCGGGCTTTTTTCCTCCGGCATCACCGGAACAACCTCCCCTTGGCCCGGTATCCTTTGAGACGACACCTCGGTGTTGTCCGCGGCCTTATGGGAGGTGCCCGTTTGAAGGGACCCGCTGTTCATCGCCGACGGATCCAACGACCCCTTCGAAGAGGAGGATAGATCGATGTTGGACTAGGCCGGATTGCAGATGCATGGTCTAACACATTAAAAACTGATAAAGTGAAAAAACTAGAAATATTATCGTGTCCGGATGCTTACGATTTGGCCAGGGGCTTGACCCTGGCCCCCCACTTCTCGTTGCTGTTGGTGGCTGCGGCTGAGTAGTCCGGAAGGGAGATTTTCCCTTCTTGGGCGCCTCGGCCTCCCCATGTGTGGAGGCCTTCCTCTTCTTTTTCCCCCCAATGTGGGGGGGGGGGGACGGGTCTCCTTCTCCTCCCCGTCGTCTTCAGCGGAGGAGTGCGTCTCGGCGTCTTCGGATGTCACGTCCGAAACACCCTTGCGTCGGAGACCACCTCTGGTCTCCTTGGCCGCCTTCTTGGCTTTATTCTCCGGCACCTCATAAGGCACCAGAAACAGAATCTTCGTCAGAAGAGGCATTTCTGGATCTTCGGGCAGCCGAGCCGGACATTCGATCTGCTCCACTATCATTACCCAGGCCTGAAAGATCAGCATGGAGCCTTAGGTTCCTCCTGCAGATATGCCGGCAAAAGATATACCTTGCAAACATAAAACAAATCACCGGATTAGCCCGACGTTTTGCGCTAAGCCCGCGATCTTCAGACGTGGGTGGTGGTACCTTGCTAGCCTTAAAAAGCACCTTCCAGATGTCTTCGTGTGTCATATCGAAGAGCTCCAGTAGAGCCTGGTGCTTAGCCGGGTCGAACTCCCACAAATTACAAGTCCGGCTCTGGCACGAAAGAATCCGGCGGAAGAGCATGACCTGGACCACATTGACAAGCTTGATTTTCTTGTCAATCATGTTCTCGACACATGTTTGGAGCCCAGTCACTTCTTCCGCTGAGCTCAGGCTAAACCCTTCTCTTGCCAGGAGATGAGCCGCATGGGGACTCGGGATCGGAATTCTGGGGTCGCTGCCCAGGTGGTACCGTGCGGCTCGGTGATGTAGAACCACCCCGATTGCCACCCCTTTACAGTCTCCACAAAGGAGCCTTCAGGCCAGGTGACATTGGGCATTTTGCCCACCATGGCTCCTCCACACTCCGCTTGTTGGCCGCTCACCACCTTTGGCTTCACATTGAAGGTCTTCAGCCATAGGCCGAAGTGAGGTGGGATGCGGAGGAAGGCCTCACACACGACAATGAATGTCGAGATATTGAGGATGTAGTTGGGAGCCAAGTCGTGGAAGTCCAGCCCGTAGTAGAACATCAGTCCGTGGATGAATGAGTGAAGGGGGAATCCCAGCTCACGGACGAAGTGGAAAGAAACACCACCCTTTCTTGGGGCTCCGGGGTGGGGATGATCTGCCCCTTGGCCGGAAGCCGATGAGTGATGTCTTTGGACAAGTACCCGGCCTCCCGGAGCTTCTTGATGTCCTCCTTCTTGACAGAGGAGGCCATCCAATTGCCTCCAGCTCCAGATCCGGACATGATTGGAGTGCTTTTTGGGCGGAAGAGATGGGTGCTTCTGTGCTGGAGTTCGAGAATGAATGAGCAGAGGAAGAAAAGGGTGTGGGTGAAAGAGGGGAATCCTTATCCCTTTATAAAGGCAATAGAAATCATGCGCCTCCCCGCTTGCCCTAAAACTCGCTTATTTCCCAAGCGCCATGCTGATGGCACGGTTAGGTTACCCATGCCTGCATTGATGAGAATCCTGTGATAAGGGGACATGATCTCTGCTTCGACAAGACGTGCCAATGAAACCGCGCCTCGAAATACAGAGGGGCAGGATAAAACGGTTCAAATAATGACCGGGCAGTGGCATGATGTCACGCTATGAGTTGTCAGCAGATTGGACTAATGGGATATTATACTCTCTACCGTGGTATGTGGAATTTGATTGGCAGAGCCGGGCATGATTCTTATGTTCAAGATCTACTTTGGAGTAATCGAAGAAGGAACCTGCCTTGCAATGCCGAAGATAATCTGCATGTCGGACTCGTCGTCCTTGAAGCCTGGTTCAGGGGCTACCGACGGAGTCCGGGATTAAGGGGTCCTCGGACAGCCGGACTATATGCGTATGCCGGACTATTGGACTATGAAGATGCAAGATAGAAGACTTCGTCCCGTGTCCAGATGGGACTCTCCTTTGCGTGGAAGGCAAGCTTGGCGATTCGGATATGAAGATTCCTTTCTCTATAACCGACTCTGTGTAACCCTAGCCCCCTCCGGTGTCTATATAAACCGGAGTGTTTAGTCCGTAGGACACCAACAATCATAACCATAGGCTAGCTTCTAGGGTTTAGCCTCTACGATCTAGTGGTAGATCAACTCTTGTAATACTCATGTCATCAAGATCAATCAAGCAGGAAGTAGGGTATTACCTCCATCGAGAGAGCCCGAACCTGGGTAAACATTGTGTCCCCTGCCCCCCTGTTACCATTAGCCTTAGACGCACAGTTCGGTACCCCCTACCCGAGATCCGCTGGTTTTGACACCGACAGCCACTGCCGCCTGCCGGCGCTGTCCATTCCCATGCCTCCGCCCAGTCCGACCAGCAGTCACCACCACACTCCACTCATCCTCACCTTATCTCTCATCTTTCATTTTTTCCGATGACATTCTTAAGATACCATTTTTCTGATAAAATTCTCGAGATACCATTAGTTTTTACACATGGGATTACTCCTGCATGGGTCAATCACAACATGTGTTTTGTAAAAAAAAGCATATTGATGTTCCGTGCAATGCACGAGCATCTTGCTTGTAATTATATAATGCAAATCACGAGCAGGAAGGGACATTTTTTTACACAACCACGTTAACATGGCCACGTAAATCACTAGCCAAAGTATAATACCATTATACTTATATCCCGATGCAAAAGGTTGAGTACATGTCCGAAGACTAGAGTCACACACACGCACTCTGTCTCTCAGAATCTCTCTCTCTCTCTCACACACACACACACACACACACCAGTTACGTGACGCCCATTTAAGCAGACACGTACTCCATGTTACAATTTGTGCACCCGCGGGTACACGTGATGGTGCGCATTATTTAAGCTGGACGGTGAACTCAAACAATAGCTGCATTCATTCCCCTCCCGCCGCTTCTTCTCTGGTCGCCGTCTCCCGGTAGCCATGGCCCGGCTGAAGGTAACAACATACGCCATACTCCCGCTGGAGCGACGCTTTAATCTGGAAATTTTAGTGGTCATGCATGCATCTTTTTGTGCTAGCACTCCTATATAAGGGTTGACCAGTCGCTTCCCGCAGACGTGCGCGGGTGGTGGAACAGGAATGAGAAGGGAAGTGGGTTGTGGAGTAACGTATTTTACCACAATTTCTTAGGAAACTGAGTGCAATAATTGAGTAGTTTTGCAAACTACCAGTACTACACCTGAAACGGTTCAAAACCAATACTCCCTTGCCAGTGCGCGCTTCCCGCGTGAAACGGTTAGCGTCGCCCTGGAGCATCAGTGCCGCATTAATGCCCGGCCAAAGCGGAGGCAACCTCTCACTGGCGCCTTCCTTGAAGCAGCGCGACGGCCGAGAGAGTGCCGCTTCCTGGTGCACGCGACTGCTCCGCGTCGAGGCTGGCCATAGGCCCTGTTTGGATCCATGGGTTAGTTTGTTTGAGCTACTTGGGGCTCAAATAGCCCTAAAGTATCCAAGCATGAGGGTTAAATTGGAGCAAGTTGCACCAAAACCACCAAAATAAAACATCCCACCCAAGAGGTGCTAACTGGAGATAGTTCTCATTGGGCCCACTAAAAAATCACTTTTATCTCTCCATCAAGTGAATTTATTGTCAATCTAACCATGTCACCCAAACACCTCTTTGGCTACAGTTAATTCAGGGTTAGTCATGAGTTAGTCTAACCTCTAGCTAAGTTAGAGTATCCAAACAGGTGCAGTATAGGACATGCAAGTTGCTCAAAGCATACAATCAAATTCGTACGTGAAAGGATCTTTTTTTTTTGAAAATGGAACATGAAAGGATCTTCGAATGATATAATTTTCAAATTATATAAAATCTTATCAATAGTCAAAGGCATCCTCGAAGAATACATTAGGCCCTATATAAAATCTTATCAATAGTCAAAACCAAGTGTTCTAAATGAGTTCAAAACGAGAAACTAGACCCACTCACGGCACGACACACCTGTCTCATTTGGTCCATCGGTCAATGCGCTTCCTCTTCTTGGCTTAACAATAGAGTACAATACTATTTTTTTAGAATGCTCTTGGCATGTCGCTAACATGTGATGAGTTAACCGGCCTCAATAGACGGCAAAAACGCCAGCCCGCCGCACTTTGAGAAAGATGAGGAGCGAGAAGAGATACGGGCTGCTGGATTACTATAGCTAGGTGTCGCACGGAAGCCAAGAAATATGGTGATAGCATGGGTTAGCCATGTACTAGTATGATGTAACTACACTGGGCTGCTGTGTTTCGTACTCTTCTGGTCCACTGTGGAGATGATTGGTTGATTTTATATCGCTGAATAATATAAAATATTATGAGTGCGGACACTCCACCACGAGGTTCCTTGCTCCTTCTCGGTCGTCGGGAATGTATGTTCTTCCACTCTCTTTTTTACGTGAGCTTTGTTCATCCTTTTGCCAACACGCGAGACATCTAGCATCAAGGTGCACGTGTCATGCAAGGATCATTCCATCTATATGAACAACACGTGGGACTGGAACTACGAGATGGACATGTACCCAGGAGTGGACGTATGAACCTGAGTAATGTAGCGTAGTAAGTGAAGTCGAAAGGCACAAATAGTATGAACATGCGTGGCATATAGGCATTTGTCTCTTACTACGTACCACTAAATGTTGTACGTGCAATGCACGGTGATGTTATGGAGTACGTGCCTAATTACTCTACTACTACTATATTAATTGGAGGCACATATTAGTTTTTATATTTGTTTACGTGTATGCCCCGAGACCTTCCAACTAGACGTGTCTTTCTCTCCGGGTCGCACTTTGTATCGTTCATACCACTAGTACTACTACGTGTGGTCTCCGACCCAGAAGTGGAAGAAGTGGAGACACTCTACCACGCTGTTTTTTTGGCGCTAGGCTCTACCACGTTGTTCATGTCCCACTCCTTTTGCTGACGTGTGGGACATTCAGCATGTGTCTTGTTTGGCACTCTTCGTCGTAAGAGTTGAAACGCTAGCATTCATCAGAAATAAAATATAAATATAAATCAGCAGTGACACTATACCATGTAGTTTTCTTCCTCCTCGATATCGGAAAGAATACTTCCGTTCGCCAACATGTGGGACGTCGACCATCCTGGTCCACTTGCCATGCACGCAGAACTCCAAGGGAGAGTCACCCCGGTCGTCGCGCCGCAGTAATAATGACTAATGAGCCGTCAAATCACATGCCCAACCTTTCCCACTGTGAAGTTGCTCGGACGAAGGAACCATCATGACTTCGTTGAATTCCGCTTCTTGATGAAAACTAATGTACCAGCAGTACTGCTAGCTACAGTAGTTACTCCAAAAGAGGCCTCCTTTCATTCATAGGATAGGAATTTTATAGGAATATGAAAATCATAGGAAGTGAGATGACATGCATCTCAATTCCTATAGAGAAAGAGATGCCATTTGATGCATAGGATAGGAATTTTTCCATTGAGTCTAGGCTAATGTACTGGTAATTTGCTCTAAAAACTACAGTAGTAACTAGTAGTACTGGTACAGGCTCGTACTCAGACACAGACACACACACTAACTACTAGTACTACTACTTCTCACATGCTGGCCAGACGCCGTCGTTCTCCTTCCCGGCTTTGTCGGCGACACCCCACCGTACTTGGATCTCCGCCGACCTCTCCGCAGTAGCGCGTGCGTCCTCTGCTCTCTTGCGGCAGTGGACCTATCTTTTCTTGAGTGCTTTCTGACTTTTCCGCTTCCTTTGTGCGGCTTTGGCCGCCTCTTGCTCTACCGCGCATTCGGCCTTGGCAGCTTCAAATTCCGCCCACATAGGTGTGAGGTCGCGAGCGGCGATGAACTCGGCATGACGGGATGCCATCGCTTCCCTACCATTTTGTGTGCGGTTGTCGGCGTTCTGGGAATGGGGGTCCCCAGACTTGCCTACCTGCGGCCCGTGGCGTGGCTCGAGTGGTGGCCCAGTACGGCCCATCTTCATGAACACAAGACTCAAGACCCTCGTGAGGGGCCAAGCCTCGCGGGGCGGACGACGCGAGGCTTCCTCAGGAGCGGCTTCGCCAGGCAGGCTCGCGAGGAGGCGGAGAGATCAAGGCAGGGTACCTCGCGAGGTACTCGTGACGCAAGCCATGACGATCGAGACCAGGCGGGCGCCAGGCTGGCGCCGGCCTGCGCGGTGTCCTTGTTTCCTCTTTGGTACAAAGGGGGCAAGCACAGGCGTGGAGTACTGAGGCATCAGGCATAGGTTGCCATTTCAGTGCATCGAGACCAAGACCAGCAGAGCGGCAGGATGGAGGTCACCGTGGAGCCCAAGACGGCGTCATCACCAGTGCCTTTGGCAGCCGAAGACCAACTTTAGTCAGGATAACTTGTACTAGATATTCCCCTTCGAAATGGCCGTTGTTGGCGCCCTTCCCGCTCAATATTTGGGAAGAGGGCCAGGGCCTCTATAAATAGGGATAGCCACCACAGTAGAGGGGAGATCAGATTGAGTGCTCATTAGATCGGGAGGCGATTGAACTCACCCAAGTAGCTCATCGCACCAGCTCAAGAACACCTCTCGCGAGGCAGTTCATCCTTTGTACTATTCATCATCAGGCCCTGAGGCAATCCACCACACCACACACTGGAGTAGGGTATTAGACCACAACGGTGGCCCACACCAGTATAAATCTTGTGTCCCTCGTGTTGTTCATCGTTTAGCTTACATTCTTGCAGGCGATCGGACGTGGATCGATAGGGGGAGATCTTCGTGCGCACCCCAGAGTTCGAACCTGAAGGGTTTGCCGGAACCCCACATCCGACATTTGGTGCGCCAGGTAGGGGTGCACCGGAATCTTCCTTCTTCCATCCTGCGTTTCGCTGCTTCACCGCCTCCATGTCCGACGACCTGACGGCCAACTCCGACCGCTGGGCGGCATGGCCTGCCCATGTCATGCCGCCTCCCAAGGTGACCTCAACCCCACACCCCAGGCAGCCCGCGCCCTGCAGAGCACTGTGGGGTGTGGGTGACGCGGTCAGGCGTCGCCTGCCCTCACTCCACCGCAGGTACGATCAATAGCAATGGCCTCAAGCCATGCCGCGGCCACAGCACCGCACACCTGACGGTAGCAGGCAAACAAGAAGGCCACGCTCACAGTGGTGCGAGAGCTGCTACGGTGCAGACTGCAAGAAAGCGGCCATGATGTGCTGCTGGAACGCGTCGCCGAGCTCCTGGGTGCCACTGCTTTAGGGGCACCCCCGTTCTATGTCCATCTTCCACCCCAGGCCTCGGGCGGATCACAAGGCGGGCCAATCCGTGCCCACGCGCCCCCAGGCGCACCTCAAGGCTTCATCAACACCAGCCCGGCCATCAGCGTCGAGCGACAAGCTGCGCCGACACTGCCCCTGGTAAGCGAGGGCATGCGCATCACTACCTACGACCCTAGCGGGCTGCCGCCCTACCGTCCCCAAGATGGAGCTTCAAGTCGAACTGCATGGCGCGCGAGCACTATGACGAGGCCTTTGGGGTGGTGACCCCGGAGGCCTACGTACCCCACATGGTGGATAGAGAGTACGCGCTGGAGGAAGACTACGTCCCGTTCCTCGGGCCAGGCTGGGAGGAGGAGGCACCAGAAGCCAAGCTCTTTCAAGAGCCTCACGGAAGCCTTGACAACTGTGCCGGCGGCAGCAACTATCGGGTACCGCTAATTCCTCAGGAGCAAGCTTATGCTAACCATGGGTCGCAGGAGGATCAGGTCGCTGCAGCGGATGGTTGCCCCAGTGCGTCAACCTCCCTCCCCTCAGGAGGAGGGCACTGGGGGCAGCAGGAGAGGGGCCGGGAGCAGGGCTCCTCCCCACGGCATGTGGAGCAAGGCGTTCTTTGGAGGTAGGCCCTCTGCCGGGGAGGTGCCCTAGGGCCTGCCCTCGGCAGAGGACCCGTGGTCGTCGAGGGAACCGCTGGTGTCCCCTTTTCCCAATTGGCGCCGTCCTAGTTTCCGGTCGCCGTCGATGGTGGTCAAGGGTGGCGCAAGGCGGGGCCCTCGTCTGGCGATATGAAGCAAGGCCAGTACCTGTGAAGAAGGCCCAGTGCCTGTGAAGCTCGCCGCCCGTGACACTCTCACGTAATAATGAGTTGGGGCTGTACACACCTCGGAGTCTCCGGAGAGCCGCCCTCGGGCCTCGGGGGCTCCCACCCACGCCCAGTGGAAGCACTTAGCTCCGCGCTGGTGAGAAGACGTCGAAGACTAGACTAGGTGCCGAACGCGGCCTTTTGCTTTTTGCTTGCTTTCGTGCAAACAAGCTTTCTCGTTTCGGATCTAAGTTGAAGTCGAATTTGTGTTTGCGTCTGCGAGGAGGGGTATCGTGTCTTATTCGTATGCTTTCTCGTGCTCCGACTTCTGTTCAAATTGGAATTCACACTAGCTGCCTCCCTCTCCCGATCCCCTTGCGAGTGTGGCAGGGCCCAGCATGTGCACCCATCGTCCCGCGGCCTGTGTTCACTCCAGCCAGGCTCTCGCCGCATGGTTGAACGCGACCCTCATGAGGTCCTCGGACGGATGTTGTGAGCCTACTCGAGACCCGCCAAGACAAGGTGAAACCATGACAACCTACTCATCGCGAAAATCATGGCATCATGCAGGCACCCATCCGGCACCGATCTTGACAACACATAAGCAATAATCTTTTTACATGAGGGGCTTCCCCTCCCAAAATGCTCTCACAACCTTTAGGTCCACGCCCAAGTCTCTTCCTGCGCAGGACAAACAGCAGGGGGAAGCGCGGGATCAATCGAACATGTCGCTCACCGCATCCCCCAGGGCGTCCCCGGAGGCGTCGCTGGCACCACCGTCGTTGCCGCCAGCCTCTTCACCGCCCTTGTTGGAACCGTCTTCACCACCGTTCACCACGCCGCCTTCATCAGCAGCAACGATCACCCCGTCGTCATTAGAGGTGAAGGCCCGGATGGGTGCATCTAGATTGTCATCCACCCACCGCGCTAGGTCGCCTCGGACAGCCTCAGGCATCGGGGCGATGGCGGCATCAAAGTCGAAGAGGGGGTCGATGTTTTGGAGATAGCTGAAGACGCGAGAGAATGCCCGTGCAAGCAGGCCGCGGCTCTGTTCCTCCACCAGCTGGCCAGACCTCTCAGAGCGGTTCTCTAGATGCGTCACCACATCAGTGAAGAACCGGGGATTGCCGGCATAGTCGGTCACATGCGGCTCCTCAGTGACTGCCTCGCAGATGTTGCCCAAGGCCGTGTTGGCCCTTTCGCTGATTGTCCGGAGCATGGGGCCATGCATGTGTTCCAGCGTCTGCCGCTGGCGGATCTCATCCGCATTCCACTGTGCAACATCCTCGGCATCATCAACCCGCCGTTGAAGAAGAAGCAGTTCAGCGCGGGAGGAGGCCAGCTCAGCCTGCGCCGAGCTTAGCGCAACAGCGGTGGCCTTAGCTTGCTGCGTGGCTTCAGTCAGCCTGGTCGTGAGAGCAGCAGTCCTGCCTGCGGCTTCAGTCTTGATCAGCTCCAGCCGCTTTCCATACTCGCGCTCAAGAACAGCGCGAGCCTCCGCCACGCAACGGTCGATCTCCTCCTGGATCCGAGCCTCCCGCGCACCGATGTCGTCCTCCGCCTGGGTGACCTGGCGCTCCCTCGTCTCCAGCCGCTCAAGATCAAGGTTGCGCTTGACAGCCTCCAATGTCAGCGCTTCCTCACGCTTCCGGAGCTCCTCCTCTTCAGCGGGCCCCCCTTTCAGCAACGCAAGGGCGGCCCGGCGCAACTCCGCTTGCTGCTCCAGGGAGTTGCACCAGTCTTGGAGCTCCCATGCGCGCTCTTCCGCAGCTTCACGTCGCCGATCCGCCTCCTGGGCCTCCTCGATGGCTCGGGAGCAGGCCTCCCGAGAGGCCACCAGAGATGCCTCGGCCTTGGCATTGTCGATATCGCACTGATGGCGCGCGAGACCGACAGCCGCCTTTAGCTTGCGCCGCTCCTCGACCAGTCGCATGCCTTCAGCTTGAAGATGCGCGTCCTCGCCTGCAAGCTCTGCACCAAGCTGGCTCACTGCGTCTGTTGCCTTCTAGAGGAACTCCCGTCGGACAGCGCTGCGCTACCGCGCACGCTTGAGCACGTCGTCAACATCATCCTCCGCCATCGACGCTGGCAGAGGACCCTAGAGTGGTTTGCCCCATCTCGGCAGGGGGCTGGGGGCTGGCGCCCCCACGATCGCTGGGCGGGCCCCGCAAGGGACCCAGCCAGGTGCTAATCCACCTCCCGATGAGGAACGAAGATCGACTTCAACCCCTCACCACTAATAATCAGTGGAGGAGCCCGGGGCAAGCTAGTTGTGCCCAGGGAGAGCTCATGAAGGAGGAGCGGCGCGCCCACAGGTTCAAGGAGCACCGCAGACTGGCCTACCTCTCCGGTCGAGCTCGCGCCGGGAGTTTCACGCAGACTTGGGGCAATCAAGATCGGTGATGGAGGAGAAGCCTGCGGAAGCGGCTCCTCGTCTGGCTCCGCGGGCTCGTCAGAAGGGATCCTGAAAGGCCACGGTCAGCAAAGGGAGCGGCAAACAAGGAACTATAAGAAGGAGGGACTTACTCGTCCTTGGCGAAGTACTTCCTGTGCTTCAATGGGCGGTACGGGCGATTGTCACCACCTGAAGCCTCCTTCCTCTTGCGAAGGGCCTCGAAATCTATGAAGAACCGGCCCAAGCTCGCGACGTGAGGGCCAGTGCGCGGCATGGGAGCCGAAGCACCAGGACAGCCTACATCAAGGGCACCAGCCTGAGAGGAGCGATCAGGTGCCACCTCTTGGTGGCCCGCCAAGGCCTCGGGGGCTTCAGCCTCGGGAGCCGCAAGTCGTGCCCCCTCATGAGCCACCACCTCGCGAGGGGCTCCATAAGCTCCGGAGGATGACGCCTTGGGAGCTCCATGTGACATCAGCACCTCGACATCAGGCCCCCTAGCTCCTGCCAATACTTTCCTCCCTGCAACGACTCCTGAGGCAAGGTCGGCGCGGGCTGCTCAGGGAAGGACCGCAGCAACCGGGTTCTCGCGTGGCCTCGCGAGGCCAGCCGGGCGCAGCCCCCATTCGTCAAAGCGGGGCATCTGCCTCACGAACTCGACCCTGTTTGTGCAAAGATACAACAGGGCGCCACCATGACGAACGCTACCAGGAGAGGGGTCGCCAGTCAGGACCTGCAGCACCTTCTTCAGCGTCTCAGGCGCGAGATCCCCTTCCTGGAGCCTCATACGGTCCTGACGACCAGAGTAAGCCCACATTGGGCGGGAATGGTGCTGGAGTGGAGCGATGCGGCGCCGGAGGAACTCCTTCACCACCTGGGGCGCCGTCACCCCAAGCTTCCTCAGCCTCTCGAAGCGATGCCAGGTGAAAGCAAGCTGGGGGCTCGTAAGCTCCTCATGACCCCAACCAGGATTGGGAATAGCAGGGAGCGTCACGTGCGCGAGCAGGGGGCTAGGCACCCCAACGTCCACATACAGCCACCGCTCCCGGAACCCGCTCGTAGAAGGTGGGAGGCCAAAATTGATCCCCGAGGTGGCCGTCTCCGGCACGGCCTGGAAGCTCACGCATCCCAAACACTGGGAAGGGTCAGACAAGCGCAGAGAGAAGAAATGGCGCAGAAGGGTAACGGAAGGAGGAATCCCCACCATGGCCTCGCAGACGAAGGCGAAGACAGCAAGCAGAGTAATGGATTGGGGGCCAAGATGCATCATGTGGATCTGATAATGGGAAAGCACCGCATTGAAGAAAGCAGAAAAGGGGGAGCCAGGCCCGCCCACAAGGCGTCGGCAAAGAATTGTACCTCCGTGATGATCCTGTCGAAGGAGGCATGGGACGCGGGCCAGACCGTCGTCTTCCCACACTCATTGAAGCTGGAGGCAAGTGCGGAGCAGACCTTCTCCAGGGCTTCCAGATTGAGTATGAGTGACTTGTCGACGGCGGGAGAAGCCGCCGGAAGCGCGCTGGGCGAAGGCGCAGGTTTCTTCCCCTTATCCTTTTTTTGTTGGCGCCATGGCAATGGAAAGGGGGAAGAACTCAAGATGGATTGGAGGCGGAAGCAGAGGCTCGAGGAGGAAAAGGGAACAAGAAGCGCGCATGCAACAAAGGGAGGATAACTGTGTACAAGCCTCGTGGCCGCCTAGCTAGGCGCATAATGAGGGAGCGTGGGGAAGCGGAGGCGCCAACGTCCAATCAACCGCCACACGGTGCCCAAGGCCACAGGCTGATGGCGCCCGCGGCGCTCCGCACTTGTCCCTTCGCTTCTCTAATAAGCCAAGTCCGAGCGCGCCTTAGTCCCGGGGGCTACTGTCGGCATTCTGGGAATGGGGGTCCCCAGACTTGCCTGCCTGTGGCCTACGGCGTGGCTCGAGTGGTGTCCCAGTACGGCCCATCTTCATCAACGCAAGACTCAAGACCCTCGCGAGGGGCCAAGCCTCGCGGGGCGGACGACACGAGGCTTCCTCAGGAGCGGCCTCGCCAGGCAGGCTCGCGAGGAGGTGGAGAGATCAAGGCAAGGTACCTCGCGAGGTACTCGTGACGCAAGCCATGACGATCGAGACCAGGCGGGCGCCGGCCTGCGCGGTGTCCTTGTTTCCTCTTTGGTACAAAGGGGGCAAGCACATGCGTGGAGTACAGAGGCATCAGGCAAAGGTTGCCATTTCAGTGTAACAAGACCAAGACCAGCAGAGCGGCAGGATGGAGGTCACCATGGAGCCCAAGACGGCGTCATCACCAGTGCCTTTGGCAGCCGAAGACCAACTTTAGTCAGGATAACTTGTACTAGATGTTCCCCTTCGAAATGGCCGTTGTTGGTGCCCTTCCTGCTCAATATTTGCGAAGAGGGCCAAGGCCTCTATAAATAGGGATTGCCACCACAGTAGAGGGGAGATCGGATCAAGTGCTCATTAGATCGAGAGGCGATTAAACTCACCCAAGTAGTTCATTGCACTAGCTCAAGAACACCTCTCGCGAGGCAGTTCATCCTTTGTACTGTTCATCATCAGCCCCTGAGGCAATCCACCACACCACACACTGGAGTAGGGTATTACACCACAACGGTGGCCCGAACCAGTATAAATCTTGTGTCCCTCGTGTTGTCCATCGTTTAGCTTAGATTCTTGTGAGGCGATCGAACGTGGATCGGTAGGGGGAAGATCTTCATGCGCACCCCAGAGTTCTAACCTTAAGGGCCTGCCGGAACCCCACATCCGACAACGGTCGTGGGCGGCGAGGAACTCGGCGTGGTGGGATGCCATCGCTTCCTTACCGGTTAGTGTGCGGCGCGGTGGCATGAACGATGCTTGGTGACAGCTCTAGGGTGAAGTGGCCGGACAACCGTATAGTGCATTGGTTTTTCAAGAGCTCAAGGACAGAAGACGAAGGAAATTTGGATTCCCCTTCAATCCTGGTCATTTATTACCGAGTAAAATGCATTGGCGGCCATCAAACTTGTCTTGATAGCTCACTTTGATCATTGTATACGAGATGTGGTGATTATACGGTCACTGGCTCTGCGTATAGCTCCGTATTTGTCTGGTTGACCAGTCAAACAGTCCACATGCGCCTCATCAGCTCGTGTTCTTTATCTATCTATGTGGGCCTACCTGTCAGTGGAGAAAGAAATAAAAACCAAAATTATGCGTATGTGTGTAATCAAACCACAGACTCGGTGCTGCAACGCACACTCGTCAGCCAAATGAAAATGAAAAACTTTGCGCCAGACACTCATGCTCACACTGTCAAACCATGCTAATGCATGCACGTTGCCCTCTCAATCCAAGTCCTGCTCATGGCACAAGGAAAACGGCGAGCCCATCACCTGCGTGCCCTGGCGGTGCCTAACATTATGGTTTAGACGTTTGTTGGAGGCCTATGCGAACGCTGAGCATGTATTCACCTGGATCAACACATACGGTCATACTCGGGAGCGCCTTGCTATTGTATACTCCTCGTCCATCACAACGACAATCTATAAAACAGCCTAGCTAGAGAGGGTATTATGGTACAGAGTATTTACTATCGTGAGCCACCGATCATAGTGCCACTGCACACGAGTGTGTGTCTGATCGATTTGTCCATTATTCGTAAGTTATGCATGGTTGTGTGGTGTCTAATGGTGGTCGTTGAAGGCTAGCTGGCGACAAGAGTGGTTGCATGGAAGCCTGGTTGTCAATACGTGCCGCAGATGCTTCAAAGGCTCGTCATCCATAAGTTCACATTTTACCACCACGCCAGCGTTTGACCGCCCTGGCCTACCGAAACCCCTTCCATTGCTAGCGCGCGCTTCCCGCCTGAAATGGTCACCGTCTCTCCAGAACGTCAATGCCGCATTCACCGGACTTAACTGCAGGTGCAATTGGTGTGTCACTGACATGCGGGCCAGATGCCCGTTGGGCCCACATGTCAGTAGCACAATGCACCTACAGTTAAGTCACTGAAGCAGCGCCCGCATTCACACCCGACGAACCTACTCCGGCGCCAGCCCTCCATCCGTCTGCCACGGCTCATTGCCATTCGCCCGCTATATTAACTTGAGCCCCAGCTCCCAGCCATAGCCAAAGACCCACAGTTATTCTCCTCCGGTCCCTTCCTTCTGTCGGAACCACTCCAACCATGGCCTCCTAGCGCTCCAAAGCTCTCTTGGACGTACTATCACAGGAGCAGACGAAGGACATCGGCGGCTCCGCTTCGGGCGCGCTCCAAAGCTCTCTTCGACATACTGTCGCATGAGCAGACGAAGGAGATCGCCGGCACCCCCCGGTCGCCCTCCGCCTCCACGACCACGAAGCCGGCACGCGTGCGCGGGCGCAGCCGGAAGCGAGGAAGAGTAGTACAGGGTAGATCGCTGCTGCTCTGGTCTCAGGAAGGTCACCGCTACTCCACTCAGTCGATGCCAAGCTTGGTGGGGTAAACATCGGCGGCCGATTAGCCGCTTGACGGAGTTCAGCTCCCAGATCTCCTTGATCCTTCCATAGTATCTGTCCTTGTCGTTACCGGTGTAGGATTCCATCGTTACCCCGGTGTTCTGATAACCATCGCTCTTCATGTCCTTTCCCTCGGTGTAGAATGTGTAGCCGTTGATATTGTATGCCTCATACATCATCAGGTTATGCTTGGTGCCCTGTGACAAGGCGAATATGAGTTGTTCTTCCATGGAAGAATCCTCATGTAAAGGGTACGACAAAAGCTTCTGCTTGAACCAACGCGTGAAACATGAGTTGTGCTCTTTGATTATATCGTCGTCCTTCCTCTGTTGGCCTCGGTCATTGTATGTCTTCTCAATAAAGGTTTTGTGTTCTACCACCCAAGGATCGACCACGTCAATGTGTTGTAGCGCGACTAGGTTTGCTCTTTCAAAGTCGGCGAGTTGACCCTCGAAGTCGACATGCATTTCATGGCGACCCTCACGGAGACCCCATCCAGCGAGCCTGTCGAGGTGCCTATTGACGGGCAGACCAACGGGGTTCTCGATGCCTAGATAATTCATGCAGTAGGAGATGCACTCTTCGGTTAGAAAGCCCCTGGCACTGCTTCCCTCTGGATGTGACATGTTATGAATGTATCCTTTGATGACACCATTCATCCTTTCGAACGGCATCATGCTGTGCAGGAACGTCGGCCCGAGTTGGATGATATCCTCCACGATATGGACCAGTAGATGCACCATAACGTCAAAGAATGCGGGCGGGAAGTATATCTCAAGCTTGCATAGTATCACCATGATCTCTTCCTGTAGCCTTCTGAGTTGCCTCACGCCAACCGACGTCCGAGAGATGACGTCGAAAAATTTGCATAGGCCAAATAGCATTTCACGGACGTGCGCGTCCATGATCCCATGGATTGCAACTGGAAGTATCTGCGTCATCAGCATGTGACAGTCGTGAGACTTCATCCTGCTGAACTTCTGCTTCGCTGAGTCTAGGTATCCACTTATCTTCCCTGTCTAACCGTAAGGAAGTTTTACTCCTACGAGGTAGGTCAAAAACTGATCGATCTCCTCCTTACTTAGAGTGAAGCACGCGGGAGGGAAGTCATTTCCGGTCTTCTTGGCCTTTTTTCCTTTGCGACGACTTTCCGGGTCTTGCTTCACCTCATCATCATCATCATTAGCGTGAAGCTCCTCCCTAATGCCCATTGATTTCAAGTCTGCCATTGCTTTCGGCCCATATTTGGTCCTCTCTGGCATGTTGAGCAGGGTACGAAGCAGACTCTCGCTCACATTCTTCGTGATATGCATGACATCAAGGCTGTGAGGCACACGGTGGATCTTGCAGTATGGCAAGTCCCAGAAAACAGACCTCGTTTTCCATACCATCAGCAGCGGCTCTGGCGCCTTTCACTTCTTTCCTGGCGCTGGCGCCTTTTGCTTCTTTCCCAACAGTTGGCAATCTTTCCAATTTTTCAATAGCTCGTCTATTTCCTCGCCGCTCCTCGTACGCAGGCGTCTTCGGGGTTCGGTTTCACCATCGAATAGATCCTTGCGTTTCCTCCACGAGTCATCGTCGCAAAGCCACCTTCGATGTCCCATGAACACGGTTTTCGAAGACCCGGGATCTCTATCTAGCTGGCGATACGTTGTGTCATCCATGCAACTGACGCATCCAGAAAATCCGTGGACCACCTGCCCCGCGACATATCCGTAACCGAGATAGTCATGCACCATCGTGAGCAGTGCGGCTCTCATAGGGAAATATTCTTTCTCTGTGGCGTCCCGCGTATTGGCTGGCATTTTCCACAACGCGTCTAGCTCCTCTTTCAGCAGCCCCAGATATAGATTGATGTTGTTCCCTGGTTGTTTCGGCCCTTCAATTAGCATACTCATGTGAATGTACTTCCTCTTCATGCACAACCAGGGGGGAAGGTTGTACATCCACACAAACACAGGCCAGGTGCTATGTGTCCTTCTCTGGCTGCCAAACGGATTGCCTCCATCGGTGCTCGTGCCCAGCACGATGTTCCTTGGATCCTTCCCAAATTCTGGGTGTTCAAAGTTCAACGCTTGCCACTGGCTCCCATCCTTAGGGTGACTCAGCATCTTCTCTTTTTATTTATCTCCGGATCATTTGCGTCATCTTCTCGCTTCTTCTCCTCCCTATCCGCGCGCCAACGCAGGAGCTTTGCTACCTTAGGGTCCGCGAAATACCGCTGGAGACGAGGAGTGATCGGAAAGTACAACACCACTTTTCAAGGAGCTTTCTTCCTCTTCTTGTATCGAGTGATGCCGCACACCGGACATATGGTAGACTTCGCGTGCTCGTCCCGATAAATGATGCAATTATTCATGCACACATGGTATTTCACGTGTGGTAAATCCAGAGGACGCACGATTTTCTTCGCCTCCTCGAAACTGGTTGGGCACTTGTTCCCCTTGGGAAGACGTTCGTGCTAGAATGACATGTTCTCGTCGAAGCATGCGTCGGTCATTTTGTGTTTTACCTTCATCTCCAGAGCCATGAGCATTAATTTCAGGCGGGTATCCTATGGCCTGCATCCTTCATACAATGGAGTAACCACATCTATCTCCAGTTGAACCAGCTTGGCTTTCTCTCGGGCGGTAGCTCTTGCGTTATCCGTCTGCTTGAGAAGCAACTCTTGAATATGAGGGTCCTGCACCCAGCCCATCGATGGTCCATCGTTGTCTGCTCCGGCATCTTCATCTTCATGATCATGCCCTTCGTCTGCTCCGGCATCTTCCTCATCATCATGTCCGGCTTCTTCTACATGATGACTGTATGCTGCATCTACTGCGTGATCATGTCCTGGAGATTCTTCATCTTCTAGCCCGCCCTCGCCGTGGTTGTCTTGCTCCTCATTTCTTTCCCGGCCCCCATGGACGACTTCATAATCATCTTCATCACCTTGCCACCGATAGCCATCCATGAAACCACGCAAGATCAGGTGGTCCCACACCTGTACGGAATCCGGGTCCATAAGGCTCCTCAGCTTGCATCTTCGACACGGACATCTTATCTTCATCTCGTTCTTTTGAAGCATCTCGGCCTTCGCAGAGCTCAAAAACCTATTCACGATACCTTCGGTCATCGTGCGGACCATGGTCGCCTGCGGGGTAGAGCAAAATGATATTTTAGAACCAAGAAAAAATTTGGCATGACTTTGCCTAAAAATAGGACCAAAAAGAATACATAGTGCCAAAATTCTCGCCGAAACGGAAATGAATCAACATTCCGGCAAAATATTGGCAACTATCGCATTTCAAATACCGGCACCTGCAAACACAAACATATATGCAACACCACAAACATATGCAACACCACAAACATACATAGATCTAGCTAGGCCATAAAAAGTGCATGTGCACGTCGTTGGAGGGAGAAAAAAAGTAGATCTACAACATAAAGAAAGCTTTCCCCTTACTTACCTATCAAAAAAGGTAATTTAACCACTTAATTTGGATGAATCTATGGTGCAAATGAGGTGAGGGGGAGGAGGCAGCCAAGACAAGCTTGGAGGAGGAGGTGGAGAGAATGAAGTGAGGAAAGTGAGTGTGTAGGTGGCTGTCCAAAATATCTAGCTGGTCCCAGGTTACTAATGGCGCACCACCTACAAATGCACCATTAGTAACCCTAGTTACTAATGGCGCACCAGCTGGTGGTGCGCCATTAGTAGTTTTGCAAAAAAATATAGTAGTGGCGCACTATGTGGCTGTTGCGCCATTACTAGTTAAAACTAGTAATGGCGCACTGTGCCTTGCTGCGCCATTAGTATTTTTGGAAAAAAAATTGTTACTAGTGGCGCACGATGGGTCTGGTGCGCCATTAGTGTCTATCACACTAATGGCGCACCAACACATGGTGCGCCACTGCTATATAGTAGTGGCGCACCACATGTTTGGTGCGCCATTAGTGTCCATATCATCTATAGCCCTTTTCCTAGTAGTGCAGGTGAGGCCTGTCGCACAGACCGCGCTCATCTTCGCAGTAATCGCACATAGCGTATTCCCGTTCATCGTCAGACATTTCCTAATAGGTAATTAATAATCCATTATGGAATACATATATAGTAGTTTGCAGCAAAGATCATCATATAACAACTAGAACACCTAAAATTTGTAGTTTGTAGTAGTTTGTAGCAAAGATCATCATCGAACCTAGTTTGTAGCAAAGATCATCATATAATCCATCATCGAATACATATATAGTAGTTTGTAGCACAAACCACGCTCATCTTTTGCATTCAATAAGCAAATAACTAATAGGTAATTAATAATCCGTCATCGAATACATATATAGTAGTTTGTAGCAAAATTCATCATATAATATCACTAATACATATCGAATAATAGCTCCTCTAGGTTCAATGGGCCGCGGTGGACACCCAAAGAGAAGGAACCATCACAGGATCATGGCTCCGGTGAGATCCCCATAGAATCTGCCAGGTATTGGAGAACCTGCCGTTTGCCATGGATACCAAGTAGCGTTGGACGTGCGTGTTCTCCTCTGTGACACGGTGTTGTACCACCTGCGCGGGTCACTCAAGCCTCTGCACTAATGCAGGGCCACGTGACCGCCACCAAAGAAGCTCTGGGTCGACGATGGGCTGGCTCCTGACTAAGCTGCACTAACCAGAAGGTAGCACAACCCAGTACCAGCCCGACGGAGCCCAGTCCCGGACATGGCCCCTCGGCTCAAGAAGGAGTCCTCCGTCGAGTCGACGACGAGGATGCGGGATAGGCATCATCGACATCGATAACAAAATGCTTAATTATGAAAACAAAATTAATAAACACTTAGCAAAATTCGGCATGACCTTTGCTAAAAGTAGGACATATCGAGCGCCTGAAATTTGCCAGAAAGTAAACGAATGGACATTTCTGGCAAAACATAGGCCACTGGGTTAAACAACTAAGATTGTGACATCTTCAAAATATTACATAAATCCACTTCAAATTTGCATATAATAGGAATAATTGTTTTTACTAAAAAAATAACAACAAATGTGATAGTTCAAAATATGATCCTAAAACTAACTAGCTAGGGTTCATACTACATTATCCTAAGATTCATACTACATTATCCTAATATTAACTAGCTAGGATTCATAGTACATTATCCTAAGATTAAAAAACTAAGATTAAACACCTAACATTAAGCAACTAAGATTAAAAACCTACATTATCCTAAGATTCATACTACATTATCCTAAGATTAATGTGACACACCGATAATTATGCTACAGTAATACCCTGCTAATGATGCCACGTCACCAATATCCCTATTGCTAATCTCGCGTTAGTTGAGAACCGATCCAAATTCAAATTTGAAGTAAAGGCAAACATCAAAAGTTTTTCAAACATTAAAACTAAAATGTTTGAGAGGTGACATATAATGCATAGGTAATTATGGTGATGAAGCCACATTTGTATAAAATATGTAAATGCTCCAGAATAACTAAAACATTGGCTATAACAATTAAATTAGTACCTTTTGTAAATATTAAATTGTTAAACTATTTTATTTGGGGGTCCAAGCTTTTTGTGGCACAGGGCTAGACCATGACACTAATTTAGGAGTTAAATACAGTATTTTATAAGACTATACTAAATCAAAAACTAAGGTAAAACAGAAAAGGAAAATAAGTAAAAAGAAAAAGAAACACAAATAAACAAAAAAACAAAAGACATAAAACACCCCCCCTGCTGGACCGTAGCCCAGCTGGCCACCAGGCCAACAACCGGCCGGCCCAGCCTGTGGCCTATACCCCATGGGGGCACCGAACCCTAGCCCCACTACCCCCACTCCCCCACGTCTCTCTCTCGCCCCTCCTCTTCCCCCAATCCCCTTCTGGATCGGGGCAGCAAATCCCGCCGCCGTCCCGACGCTCGCCGACGACCGTCGCCCCCCTAACACCGAGCCGCCGCCCCGCCAGCTCTACGTCATCACCCTGGGCCTCGGCGCCCCGTCCTTGCCCCGCGCCGCTGCCTCCAATGTCCTCGTGCTGGCCACAACTTCGCCACCAACCGCGCCCTTGCCGCCCCGGTCACCCTGACGCCGTCGCCAACCACCACCACATCACTGGCGCCACACCGCCATCGCCCGACGCCTCCCGGAGCTACATCGCCGTCGCCGGATCTCGCTTCCCCGACTCCTCCCCGAGCCATGCTGCCCTTGACCCTACGGATCTGCGGTGAGGCCCCCGGCCTCCCTTCCTCTCTGCTCCTCGCGCCATCCTGCGGTCATGCACTCGCCGCCCGGTGCTCATGCTCGCGGTGAGCACGCGCGCACCCGCGCGCTAGCCTCGCCTGTGGTCTGCGCCGTTGTCCGCTGCGGCGCGCTCTGCGCTAGGCTGCGCCGCGCCTCACACCCGCGGCCACCTCTAGTGCTTCGGCGCCCGCCTTGCTCCTCCCTTTTGCCCCGCCGTGGCGTCGCCGCTGCCACGCCGGCGCCGTGCCGACGTTTTCCCCCTCGCCGTGGCCTCCATTGGCCGCCTCCCATTTGGGCACCCGCACCCGCATGCCCTGGCGCCCGTTAACGCGCGCCCGCTTGCCCGTGCCCGTTAAGGCCCATAGGGCCTATGACAGTGGGGCCCCACCCCCAGAACGATTAAAAAATAAATATAAAAAATGAATCAATAAAATTTATAATTAATTAATTAATTAGTGAATTAATTAAGTTAATCAACCCTATTTAATTAATCTGATTAACTTGTTAGTTTAATTAAAACAGTAATTAGTTTAGCTAAACCCTAATTAAACTAATCAGAGTATGACAGGTGGGTCCCACTGGACCCACATGTCAGTTTGACCAGTCAACACCTCTGTTGACTGCTGACGTCATGATGTCAGCATGGACTATTCTGGATAATGTTGAATTAAATTAATTAAATAAATTCTAAAAATGTTTTAAAACTTTATAAATTAATATAAAATAATCTGTAACTTGGCTGGAAAAACATTGTACATGAAAGTTGCTCAGAACAGCGAGCCGAATCCAGATACGCAGCCGGTTCGTCCGCCACACATCCCTAACATACCAAACACGCAACTTTCCCCCTCTGGATCACCTGTCCGAAAACGTGAAACACCAGGGATACTTTCTCGGCTGTTTCCCCCTTTCGCCGGTATCACCTACTATCGCATTAGGGCACACCTAGCACCGCTCATTGTCATGTCGTGCATCGCCATGCTTATGTTTGCATTGTATTTACTGTTTCCTCCCCCTCTTCTCTCCGGTAGACTACGAGACCGACGCTACTGCTGCCCACTTCGACTACGGTATTAACGACCACTCCTTCTTGCCTGAGCAACCAGGCAAGCCCCCCTTTGATCACCAGATATCGCCTATTCTACTCTCTACTGCTTGCATTAGAGTAGTGTAGCATGTTACTGTTTTGATTAATCCTATTCTGTTGCATAGCCTGTCATTGTTGCTACATCTGTTGATACCTTACCTGCTCCTAAATGCTTAGTATAGGATGCTAGTTTACCATTAGTGGCCCTACATTCTTGTCAGTCTGCCATGCTATACAATCGGGCCATGATCACTCGGGAGGTGTTCACGGGTATATACTATACATACATACTATACAGATGGTGACTAAAGTCGGGTCAGCTCGTTGAGTACCCGCAAGTGATTTCGATGTGGGGGCTGGAAGGACAGGTGGCTCCATCCCGGTAGAGGTGGGCCTGGGTTCCCGACAGCCCCCGACTGTTACTTTGAGGCGGAGCGACAGGGCAGGTTGAGACCACCTAGGAGAGAGGTGGGCCTGGCCCTGGTCGGCGTCCGTGGTTACTTCATAATAACACGCTTAACGAGATCTTGGTATTTGATCTGAGTTTGGCCACTGACCTATACGCACTAACCAACTATGCAGGAAAGATATGGGCACTCGACGTCGTTGTATCAGCCGAAGCCTTCGTGATGTCAGCGACTGAGCGGCGCACGCTGGATTGGAACGTAAGCCTGCTCTTGTATTAAGGGGGCTAGTTTTGCTTCCGGCCGCCCTCGCAACGTGTAGGTGTGCAATGGGCGATGGGCCCAGACCCCTGTGCCATAGGATTTAGACCGGCGTGCTGACCTCTCTATTGTGCCTAGGTGGGGCTGCGACGTGTTGTTCTTCCGAGGCCGGGCATGACCCAGGAAAGTGCGTCCGGCCAAATGGGATCGAGCGTGTTGGGTTATGTGGTGCACACCTGTAGGGAAGTTTATCTATTCGAATAGACGTGTCCCTCGGTAAAAGGACGACCCGGAGTTGTACCTTGACCGTATGACAACTAGAACTGGATACTTCATAAAACACACCCAGACAAGTTCCACAGACAACCCGGTGATCGCTTTTCCACAGGCCAACGAGGGGAGGATCGCCGAGTAGGATTATGCTATGTGATGCTACTTGGAGGACTTCAATCTACTCTATTCTACATGCTACAAGTTGGAGGTTGCCTGAAGCGTAGTCTTTGATAGGACTAGCTATCCCCCTCTTATTCTGGCATTCTGCAGTTCAGTCCACCGATATGGCCCTTTACACATATACCCATGCATATGTAGTGTAGCTCCTTGCTTGCGAGTACTTTGGATGAGTACTCACGGTTGCTTTTCTCCCTCTTTTCCCCCTTTCCCTTCTACCTGGTTGTCGCAACCAGCTGTTGGAGCCCTGGAGCCAGACGCCACCGTCGACGATGACTCCTACTACACTGGAGGTGCCTACTACTACGTGCAGGCTGCTGACGATGACCAGGAGTAGTTTAGAAGGATCCCAGGCAGGAGGCCTGCGCCTCTTTTGATCTGTATCCCAGTTTGTGCTAGCCTTCTTAAGGCAAACTTGTTTAACTTATGTCTGTATGCAGATATTGTTGCTTCCGCTGACTCATCTATGATCGAGCACTTGTATTCGAGCCCTCGAGGCCCTGGCTTGTATTATGATGCTTGTATGACTTATTTTATTTTTAGAGTTGTGTTGTGATATCTTCCCGTGAGTCCCTGATCTTGATCGTACATGTTTGCGTGTATGATTAGTGTACGATTGAATCGGGGGCGTCACAAGTTGGTATCAGAGCCGACTGCCTGTAGGAATCCCCCTTCCACACTCCTTGTCCGAAGTCGAGTCTAGACATTGCAAAATTGTTTTACTAACATGGCTATGCGGCCCACGGGCCCACGTCGCCATTTGGGTGGTATTAGGATCTTTTATTCCTCGACCTATACTCTGGAACTCTGTCATCTCTTCTATTCGGGTTAAATGGTTTTGCTAACTCTAACTCTATGTTCTCGTAACTATTTCTCCCGGAGAGCCCTCATTCCAGAAGATCACCTGCTTCGTCAGAAGATTCTGAGGATATCCCTCGATATTTTCCTGAGACCCTTGTGCTCATCGCCTTTGCAATTCACTGCCACCGATATGTCCCTATGGATATCTGCATGCACTTGTCATTCTCTTGATCATTCCTAGTTTCTCTTGTTATTACAAGATGTCCTGAAATACTCTCCGATATTCCGAGAATCCTTTGAGCTTACCGCCTTGTAGTTCTTGCCCCATGAATACCCCTACGGATAATTTCTCGCACTTACCGAGTATCCGCCCATCCCTAGTTGTTTGTGTGTTTCACTAAGTTCTTGGAAATAATATTCAATCTTCCGAAATCCTTAGCAGCTTATTGCTCTTGAAATTCTTGCTTGCTTGCATTATGGTTAATCCCATAAGTATAGTAATCTTATCGGCATCCTTTGTCACTATCATTTTGAGCCTATTGATTCAATATGTGCGGACACAGGTAGTCATCATGTTATCCTTTCTAAGGTTATCTTTCCGGCTCAGGCGTCATTCCGGACATGAGTTGGTTCTTGGCAATTCAAACCTTTATTGATTGTCAAACTAAGTGTTTTCAACTCATCCATCCTTGATCAGAGCGTCTGCTTCTGATCCTTCGTTTTGGAAACCATAATTTCTTTCTATTTAAGCATCAGACTAATCAGGTGATTCTTGAATCTGATGCCTCTGCATTCTTCTTCCTCTGAGTGAGTACCGATACTCACATCAGCTTCGTTGTGGATCGCCCGATCAATTGTTGGATTGTTATCCGACAGTGCCCTTCATAGTCAATCACCTTGTGAGTCCTTCCCCTGATACATAATGCCTTCGGTAAATTGTATCCTCTACTTGGCCGACTATGCTCTGCTTTCGAGTGTGTGAATTTACTTTTGAAACTTGTGGTATATGTTACTAAGATGCTCGATGGGTTGAACCTATGCCTTCCCCTAATCCGTGAGAACCCAAAAGTTTTCACAAGTCATACTCTTCCGGTGTTCTGCCAGATAAAATTCCAACACTACAGTTATATCAAAGTTAGAGGTGAATGAAATGATATGCATTAAAGAAGTAGGAGTCGACCTTGAACTTTGTGTTCATGCCCATGAAAATGATGTAGACCGTCTCAGAAGCTTCTTGCAAAATGATTATCCAGCTGTATGATTCTTTCGATATTCTTGGATTGATTCCTTACAGTTATGGTTCCGACCATGCTATCTTGATCTGATATATCTGATGGGAATTCATTCCAGTGCCTCGTCTATTTTTGGCAAGGTTGAAGTATCTATTGTCATAGGTCAATGACCCGGTTCTACTTCTATCATATTCTACCTTCGAGTATTACCCCTGGTATCTTGGAGATGTCTTACCATTGCACCACATCTTACTAACTTTGTTGAAGTGATGTCTTTCCTTGTTGTAATCACTCTACGGGTTCTGGGTTGTTGTCAACCGAGGACACCGACTAGTGAAATTATTCTGCGCTACAAATCAAATACCCCTAGTATTTTTACTAGGAAATTCTGAACTCAATCTGGTCATTCCTAGACTAACGGCTGCATCCTGGTCTTGCTACCTTTGACTGTGCTACCTCGTCCTTCTTTGGTGCACGAATTCTTCTATGTGTGAGCACGACTTGTGTCGAGCTTTCAACATCATGTTGCTTGTCTTCAAAGGCAACTTTGCTTCCGAGCTTGCATCTTATATATTGATCCTATAACTTGCCACTTCGTCATTCCCTTGCTTGTTGCCATTGTTGTTTGATTGCATCCTCTTGAAACCTCCCGGCAAATGTGTCGGATCACCTTCAAAACTTTGACTTCTTCTGAGATGCCAACTGTGTTCATGATGAGAAATACCCTCCTTGTCGTTGATGCTTTTTATTATCATCAATAACACCCTTGACTTCCTTTCATCGCAAACTTGTCCACATTATGAATACAGCTTGCTCTCCAGCTAGTGTTGTGTTCTGCCTTGAAGTATTACTGTCTTTTCTATCGAGAATGTTGTGGAGATTGCTCCACCTCTTAGAAATTCAAGGTATGATGATACTTCTCACCATCACCATTCTTCCTTGGTCCCCATGTTGTTTTTAACCGGGATACCAATATGCTAAGGATGCTGCTTGAGTTATGTACTTCTAGCAACCCTTTTGCCTAGAAGTTAATGTTCAATAGTTCGTTCTTAGACTGTTGATTATTGAATCGTCACTCTAACATTGATCTTGTTGCCTAAGGTCATATTTCGGGCACGCCTTTCAACTAATGATTGATGGTGTATGTTTTACTCGAGCATACAACATTATATCATTTGAATTGACAAGTGGCATCTTCTTGTTCACCTTATTGTGGAAATCCATCCGTTTGGAATTCTTGATGAATTGTCGCTGAGCCCATCAGCCACCACCTCCTCTCCTTGGTTTAATGATGAACTATTGTTTCAGGAACCCGCTCCCATAGTTCATTTCCCGAGAAGCTTGCAATGCCATTTCCTCGATTTGTGTTTCAGCTTTTCCTGTCGGACATCCTGAGTCTGAGGTATCATGACACCAATCGGATCTGAATCTCGGTCAGATATGATGGTTGGGACAACTTTCCAGGAGTTATGATGTTGGTCCTTTGATGACTCGGTAATATGATGTCATGCCTAGCACACCCTGGCTGGAGGACCTATCATTATAATTTCTTTTGCAAGGATAACCATTCTTCCTGGAGGAAATTGTAAGACTTATTTTATAAGTTGCTCCTGATGGATCATTTGTGTATCGAAAGTCTGGCCCTTGATTGAAACACCATATCATTGCTACCTCGAAGCATGACTATGATACTTCGCTCATCAACAAGAACATTGGAGGCGCAATGCTAAATGTTTCTTGGTCAGTTATCCAAACACCGTTGTATGGATAACATCTTGATTAATCCTTGCCTCTTATGTGAATGGTTGGGTACTTGCTCTCCTACCATGTATGTCATGTTCTGCTTGTACATGGGAAGGGTATACTCCTAATAATTGTGTGTAATCACAATTTTCCTTTCCATTGTTCTGTTTAATCTGATAATCGCGTTTTCCTTTCCATTCTTTTGTTTAACCTTTCTTGTAATCTGACTTAACTGAGCAGAGGTAATTCCCTGCTTAGGTAAGCACATTGTTGTACCACTCTGTCTGTAAGACCCTGTTACTATTGTTGATGACATTCCGGTAACCACCGATGGGTGAGAACTTTGCCAATTGGTTCGCCTCGTTCAACGAGCAGGAAAATGGTTCTCTTCGTTCTTGGTCCTTGGTACCGACATTGCTGCCGACATAGCTGACAAGCTATCCACTGACATGCCTCCTTGTCGCGGCTGTGCAAGATGTCACCACCCTTCCTACTTTCAACGCACATGGTGGGCCCATAACCCATAGGTCCACTGGATCGAAACCTGACTCTTCTTTACAACCCGGATTCTAATGTATCCTTGCACCTAGCCTCGTATGTGATTCACGAGCTAAATGCTATACCATTATTCATCCTGGAATCAAACACCATGTTATTCTCGTTGTTCAAAACCCCATTCCAGCTTCTGTCTAGTCATCGAATGATTACCTACCCGTTTGAAACTTTGGTACCATCGTATATTGCACTCAACGAATTCACTGAAATACAACTCGTGGGTTACCTTGTGTATTTCCCATTGAGTTCACCGTCAGATGCCCAGCTTTGTGGAGATGCATTCTTCCGGAGTTTTTCCCCTTGGTCGCGTTCGTAGGACGATGGAGATCCCAAAGAAAGGATGACGACTTGATCATGGTGACTTGAAGCAGAGAAAATGAACACTTCAACGAAAGGGGTCAACCTCTTCGAAAGGGCAGCCAAGACCGAGAAGACTCGTTAGGTTTTCGCTACCAGCACTTTTCCCCCCTTACTCCACCGCTTAAAATCTCGGGACGAGATTTCTTGTGGTGGAGGAGAATTGTGACGCCCGGATAATTAAGCTATAGTAATACCCTGCTAATGATGCCACATCACCACAATCCCTATTGCTAATCTCGCGTTAGTTGAGAACCGATCCAAATTCAAATTTGAAGTAAAGGCAAACATCAAAAGTTATTCAAACGTTAAAACTAAAATGTTCGAGAGGTGACATATAATGCATAGGTAATTATGGTGATGAAGCCACATTTGTATAAAATATGTAAATGCTCCAGAATAACTAAAACATTGGCTATAACAATTAAATTAGTACCTTTTGTAAATATTAAATTGTTAAACTATTTTATTTGGGGGCTCAAGCTTTTTGTGGCAGAGGGCTAGACCATGACACTAATTTAGGAGTTAAATACAGTATTTTATAAGACTATACTAAATCAAAAACTAAGGTAAAACAGAAAAGGAAAAGAAGTAAAAAGAAAAAAGAAACACAAATAAACAAAAACCAAAAGACGTAAAAAGACCCCCCTGCTGGATCGTAGCCTAGCTGGCCACCAGGCCAACAACCGGCCGGCCCAGCCCCTGGCCTATACCCCATGGGGGCACCGAACCCTAGCACCACTACCCCCACTCCCCCACGTCTCTCTCTCGCCCCTCCTCTTCCCCTGATCCCCTTCTGGATCGGGGCAGCAAATCCCGCCGCCGTCTCGACTTTCGCCGACGACTATCGCCCCCCCCCCCCCCGACACCGAGCCGCCACCCCGCCACCTCTACATCGTCACCTTGGGCCTCGGCGCCCCGTCCGTGCCCCGCGCCGCTGCCTCCAATGGCCCCGTGCTGGCCACAACTTCGCCACCGACCGCGCCCTTGCCGCCCCTGTCGCCCTGACACCGTTGCCAACCACCACCAAATCACCGGTGCCACACCGCCATCGCCCGATGCCTCCCGGAGCTACATCGTCGTTGCCGGATCTCGCATCCCCTACTCCACCCTGAGCCATGCTGCCCTTGACCGTACGGATCCGCGGTGAGGCCCCCAGCCTCCCTTCCTCTCTGCTCCTCGCGCCGTCCTGCGGTCATGCACGCGCCGCCCGGTGCTCATGCTCGCGGTGAGCACGCACGCACCCGCGCGGTAGCCTCGCCTGTGGTCCGCGCCGTCGTCCACCTCGGCGCGCACCGCGCTAGGCTGCGCCGCGCCTCACGCCCGCGGCCACCTCCGGCGCTTCGGCGCCCGCCTTGCTCCTCCCTTTTGCCCCGCCGTGGCGTCGCCGCTGCCACGCCGGCGCCGCGCTGGCGTTTTCCCCCTCGCCATGGCCTCGACTGGCCGCCTCCAATTCGGGCACCCGCACCCGCATGCCCTGGCGCCCGTTAACGCGCACCCGCTTGCCCGTGCCCGTTAAGGCCCATAGGGCCTATGACAGTGGGGCCCCACCCCCTAGAACGATTAAAAAAATAAATATAAAAAAATGAATCAATAAAATTTATAATTAATTAATTAGTGAATTAATTAAGTTAATTAATCTGATTAACTTGTTAGTTTAATTAAAACAGTAAGTAGTTTAGCTAAATCCTAATTAAACTAATCAGAGTATGACAGGTGGGTCCCACTAGACCCACACGTCAGTTTGACCAGTCAACACCTCTGTTGACTGCTGACGTCATGATGACATCATGATGATGTCAGCATGCACTATTCTGTATAATGTTAAATTAAATTAATTAAATAAATTCTAAAAATGTTTTAAAACTTTATAAATTAATATAAAATAATCTGTAACTTGGATGGAAAAATATTGTACATGAAAGTTGTTCAGAACAGCGAGTCGAATCCAGATACGCAGCCGGTTTGTCCGCCACACATCTCTAACATATCGAACACGCAACTTTCCCCCTCTGGATCACCTGTTCGAAAATGCGAAACACCGGGGATACTTTTCCGGATGTTTCCCCCTTTCGCCGGTATCACCTACTATTGCATTAGGGCACACCTAACATCGCTCATTGTCATGTCGTGCATCGCCATGCTTATGTTTGCATTGTATTTACTGTTTCCTCCCCCTTTTCTCTCCGGTAGACTACGAGACCGGCGCTGCTGCTGCCCGGTTCAATTACGGTGTTGACGACCACTCCTTCTTGCCTGAGCAACCAGGCAAGCCCCCCTTTGATCACCAGATATCACCTATTCTACTCTCTACTGCTTGCATTAGAGTAGTGTAGCATGTTACTGTTTCGATTAATCCTATTCTGTTGCATAGCCTGTCATTGTTGCTACATCTGTTGATACTTTACCTGCAATCCTAAATGTTTAGTATAGGATGCTAGTTTACCATTAGTGGCCCTACATTCTTTTCAGTCTGCCATGCTATACTATCGGGCCATGATCACTCGGGAGGTGTTCACGGGTATATACTATACATACATACTATACAGATGGTGACTAAAGTCGGGTCAGCTCGTTGAGTACCCGCAAGTGATTTCGATGTGGGGGCTGGAAGGACAGGTGGCTCCATCCCGGTAGAGGTGGGCCTGGGTTTCCGACAGCCCCCGACTTTTACTTTGAGGCAGAGCGACAGGGCAGGTTGAGACCACCTAGGAGAGAGGTGGGCCTGGCCCTGGTCGGCGTTCGTGGTTACTTCATAATAACACGCTTAACGAGATCTTGGTATTTGATCTGAGTCTGGCCACTGGCCTATACGCACTAACCAACTACGCGGGAAAGATATGGTCACTCGACGTCGTGGTATGAGCCGAAGCCTTAGTGACGTCAGCGATTGAGCGGCGCGCGCCGGATTGGAACGTAAGCCTGCTCTTGTATTAAGGGGGCTAGTTCTGCTTCCGGCCGCCCTCGCAACGTGCAGGTGTGCAATGGGCGATGGGCTCAGACCCCTGCGCCATAGGATTTATAACAGCGTGTTGACCTCTCTGTTGTGCCTACGTGGGTCTGCGACGTGTTGATCTTTCGAGGCCGGGCATGACCCAGGAAAGTGTGTCTGGCCAAATGGGATCGAGTGTGTTGGGTTATGTGGTGCACCCCTGCAGGGAAGTTTATCTATTCGAATAGCCGTGTCCCTCGGTAAAAGGACAACCCTGAGTTGCACCTTGACCTTATGATAACTAGAACTGGATACTTAATAAAACACACCCAGAAAAGTTCTACAGACAACCCGGTGATCGCTTTTCCACAGGGCGACGAGGGGAGGATCGCCGGGTAGGATTATGCTATGCGATGCTACTTGGAGGACTTCAATCTACTCTCTTCTACATGCTACAAGACGGAGGCTGCCAGAAGCGTAGTCTTTGATAGGACTAGCTATCCCCCTCTTATTCTGGCATTCTGCAGTTTAGTCCACCGATATGGCCCTTTACACATATACCCATGAATATGTAGTGTAGCTCCTTGCTTGCGAGTACTTTGGATGAGTACTCACGGTTGCTTTTCTCCCTCTTTTCCCCCTTTCCCTTCTACCTGGTTGTCGCAACCAGATACTGGAGCCCTGGAGCCAGACGCCACCGTCGACGGCGACTCCTACTACACTTGAGGTGCCTACTACTACGTGCAGGCTGCTGACGATGACCAGGAGTAGTTTAGGAGGATCCCAGGCAGGAGGCCTGCGCCTCTTTCGATCTGTATCCCAGTTTGTGCTAGCCTTCTTAAGGAAAACTTGTTTAACTTATGTCTGTACTCAGATATTGTTGCTTCTGCTGACTCGTCTATGATCGAGCACTTGTATTCGAGCCCTCGAGGCCCCTGGCTTGTATTATGATGCTTGTATGACTTATTTTATTTTTAGAGTTGTGTTTTGATATCTTCCCGTGAGTCCCTGATCTTGATCGTACACGTTTGCGTGTATGATTAGTGTACGATTGAATCGGGAGCGTCACAATTAACTAGCAGCTAGGTTTCAAACTACATTTTCCTATGATTAAACAACTAAGACTAAAAACCTAAATTTTTCAACTTGCTAGGGTTCAAAAGAAACTAGGGAGGAGGAGGAAGGAGGGAGGAGGATGTACCCTCGGTGGAGGAGGGGCGACGCGGTAGGAAAGTCCGCGTGGGGGCCGGGGCGGCCGGCGGGGGAGGAGGCCAACGCGGGGGAGGGCGGCCAGCGGGGAGGAGGGCCGGCGCGCGCGAGGGCGGCCGACGCAGGGAGGAGGGCCGGCATGGGGGACAACAGCGTGTGGGGGTCGACGGCGGTGCGCGGGGGGGGGGGGGTGATTGAGGGGGAGGAGTGGGAGTGTGTGAGTGAGCTGAAGAGGTCGGGGGCGCGAGCAGGCCGGCCGGCGTGCGGGGAGGGAGTGGGCTTAACAGCAGCGCGAGTAATGGGCCAGCGCTACTGCTAAGCCCACTTGCTGTAGCGCCGACGCACATCACACGCTACAGCTAAGTGGCCTGCTGATACGTCTCCAACGTATCTATAATTTTTGATTGTTCCATGCTATTATATTACCCCTTTTGGATGTTTATGGGCTTTATTTTACACATTTATATCATTTTTGGGACTAACCTGTAGGGCGCACCCCCCTGTCTCATGGGCCCCTCGGGCGGCCACCGATGTACTTCTTCCTCATATATATACCTATGTACCCCGAAAACATCCAGGGGCACCACGAAACAAAATTTCCACCGCCGTAACCTTCTGTATCCGCGAGATCCCATCTTGGAGCCTTCGCCGGCACTCTGCCGGAGGGGGAATCGAACACGGAGGGCTTCTACATCAACATCCTTGCCCCTCCGATGAGTTGTGAGTAGTTTACCACAGACCTACGGGTCCATAGTTATTAGGTAGATGGCTTCTTCTCTCTTTTTGGCTCTCAATACAATGTTCACCCCCTCTCTTGTGGAGATCTATTCGATGTAAACTCTTTTTGCGGTGTGTTTGTCGAGATCCGATGAATTGTGGATTTATGATCTAGTTTATCTATGAATAATATTTGAATCTTCTCTGAATTCTTTTATGTATGATTGAGTTATCTTTGCAAGTCTCTTCGAATTATCAGTTTGGTTTGGCCTACTAGATTGGTTTTTCTTGCCATGGGAGAAGTGCTTAGCTTTGGGGTTCAATCTTGCGGTGTCCTTACCCAGGGACAGAAAGGGTTGCAAGGCACGTATTGTATTGTTGCCATCGAGGATAACAAGATGGGGTTTATATCATATTGCATGTGTTTATCCCTATACATCATGTCATCTTGCTCAATGCGTTACTCTGTTCTTATTAACTTAATACTCTAGATCCAGGCAGGAGTCGGTCGATGTGTGGAGTAATAGTAGTAGATGCAGTCAGGAGTCGGTCTACTTGTTACGGACGTGATGCCTATATATATGATCATGCCTAGATAGTCTCATAACTATGCGCTTTTCTATCAATTGCGCGACTGTAATTTGTTCACCCACCGTAATACTTATGCTATCTTGAGAAAAGCCTCCAGTGAAACCTATGGCCCCCGGGTCTATCTCTTCTCGTATTTGCTTTCAATCTACTTTTATTTGCATCTTTACTTTTTCCATCTATATTATAAAATACCAAAAATATATCTATCTTATCATACTATCTTTATTAGATCTCACTTTCGCAAGTGGCCGTGAAGGGATTGACAACCCCTTTATTTTGTTGGTTGCGAGTTCTTAGTTTGTTTGTGTAGGTACGTGGGACTTTTGAGGTGCCTCCTACTGGATTGATACCTTGGTTCTCAAAACTGAGGGAAATACTTACCCTACACTTTGCTGCATCACCCTCTCCTCTTCGAGGAAAACCAATGCTAGCTCAAGACGTAGCAAGAAGGATTTCTGGCGCCGTTGCCGGGGAGGTCTTCGCTCAAGTCAAGACATACCAAGTACCCATCACAAACCCATCTCCCTCGCATTTACATTATTTGCCATTTGCCTCTCATTTTCCTCTCCCCCACTTCACCCTTGCCGTTTTATTCGCCCTCTCTTTCCCAATCTCCTCCTCTCTTTTCGCTTGCCTTCTTTTGTGTGCTTGTTTGCTTGTTTGACCTTATGGCTACGCCTAAGGGTCTTGACCACCTTCTCAGAAGGATGAATGAGATTGAATCAAATATTATAAGCTTTATGAATTTGCAATTTGAGCATAATAATTTCTTTAGAAAAGAGCTTAAGGAAGAAACAAGTTTTTTGGGGTTTATGAACAAAGAGCTTGATGATATGAATAAAGAATTCTATGGTGTTAACGCTCAAATTACCCGGCTTGAAAATGCTAAGTAGAACCTATAGAATTTTTGGGGTTTAATTAGTGTTTGTGCCAAGTAGAACCTATAGGATAACCTACGATGATAGTTGATTTGATTCTGCTAAAAAACAGAAACTTTGTGCTCACGAATATAATTGTGTGAAATCACAGGTACGTGCTTTTGCGTTGATTCTTTTTGCTGCTGTTCAATAAACAAATTTTCCAGGACTTCCAAGTTTTGTAGGAGTTTTAGAGTTACAGAAGTTTGCGTTAGTTACAGATTACTACAGACTGTTCTGTTTTTAACAGATTCTGTTTTTCGTGTGTTGTTTGCTTATTTCAATGCATCTATGGCTAGTGGATTAGTTTATGAACCACAAGGAAGTTGGAATACAGTAGGTTTAACACCAAATTAAATAAATAATGAGTTCATGGCAGTACCTTATGTGGTGGTTTTATTTTCTTTCACTAACGGAGCTTATAAGATTTCCTGTTGAGTTTTGTGTTGTGAAGTTTTCAAGTTTTGGGTAAAGCTTTTATGGACTATGGAATAAGGAGTGGCAAGAGCCTAAGCTTGGGGATGCCGAAGGCACCCCAACATATTCAAGAATATCCAAAAGACTATGCTTGGGGATGCCTCGGGAAGGCATCCCCTCTTTCGTCTTCGTTCATTGGTAACTTTACTTGGAGCTATATTTTTATTCGCTACATGATATGTGTTTTGCTTGGAGCGTCATGTATTATATTAGTCTTTGCTTTTTAGTTTACCACAATCATCCTTGCTGTACACACTTTTGGGATAAGCCTATTTGATTATAATTTGCTACATTAATCTATGTGCTTCCCTTATATCTTTTGAGCTTGATAGTTTTTGCTCTAGTGCTTCACCTATATCTTTTAGAGCACGGTGGTGTCTTAATTTTTAAGAAATTTCTAGTCTCTCATGCCTCACTTATATCTTTTTGAGAGTCTTTTAGAACAACATGGTATTTGCTATGGTCATAAAGTTGGTCCTGGAATGATGAACATTCAAGTTGGGTATAATAAAAACTATCATAGAAAAACAATTGGATGCTATGATCAACTTGATGCTTGATAATTGTTTTGAGATATAAAGGTAGTAATGTTAGGGTCATGCTAGTGGGTAATTATGAAATTGAGAAATACTTTTGTTGAAGTTGGCAAATCCCATAGCATGCACGTATGGTAAAAGTTGTGTGACAAATTTGTTGCATGAGGTGCTCTTTTGATTGTCTTCCTTATGAGTGGCAGTCGGGGACGAGCGATGGTATGTTCCTACCAATCTATCCCTCTTGGGGCATGCGTAGTAGTACTTTGCTTCGAGGGCTAAGTAGACTTTTGCAATAAGTATATGAGTTCTTTTTGACTAATCTGAGTCCATGGACATATGCACACTCATCCTTCCACTTTGCTAGCCTTTATTACTACCGCGCAACTTTCGCCGGTATCATAAACCCTTTATTTACCTTCCTCAAAACAGCCACCATACCTACCTATTATGGCATTTCCATAGCCATTCCGAGATATATTGCCATGCAACTTTCCACCATTCCATTTACTATGACACGTTCCATCATTGTCATATTGCTCTTTGCATGATCATGTAGTTGATATCGTATTTGTGGCAAGGCCACTTTTATAATTTTCATACATGTCTCTCTTGATTCATTGCATATCCCGGTACACCGCCGGAGGCATTCACATAGAGTCATATCTTGTTCTAGCTTTGAGTTGTAATTCTTGAGTTGTAAATCCATAAAAGTGTGATGATCTTCATTATTAGAGCATTGTCCTAGTGAGGAAAGGATGATGAAGGCTATGATTCCCCCACAAGTCGGGATGAGACTTCGGACTTAACAAAAAGAAAAAATGAGAAAAAGAAAAGAAGAAGAAGAAAGGCCAAAACGAAAAAGATAAAAAAAGAGAAAGGCCAAAGAAAAAAAAGAAAAAAAATATAAAATGAGAGAAAAAGAGAGAAGGGACAATGCTACTATCTCTTTTTCCACACTTGTGCTTCGAAGTAGCACCATGATCTTCATGATAGAGAGTCTCCTATGTTGTCACTTTCATATACTAAGTGGGATTTTTTCATTATAGAACTTGGATTGTATATTCCAATGACGGGCTTCCTCAAAATGCCCTAGGTCTTCGTGAGCAAGCAAGTGGGATGCACACCCACTTAGTTTCTTTTGTTGAGCTTTCATATATTTATAGCTCTAGTGCATCCGTTGCATGGCAATCCCTACTCACTCACATTGATGTCTATTAATGGGCATCTCCATATAGCCCATTAGTACGCCTAGTTGATGTGAGATTATCTTCTCCCTCTTTTTGTCCTCACAACCACCATCATATACCACCATAATGTTATGTCCATGGCTTACGCTCATGTATTGCGTAAGAGTTGAAAAAGCTGAAGCGCGTTAAAAAGTATGAAACAATTGCTCGGCTCGTCATCGGGGTTGTGCATGATGGGAGTATTTTGTGTAATGAAAATGAAGCATGGCCTAACTATATGATTTTGTAGGGATAAGCTTTATTTGGCTATGTTAGTTTGATAGGACATGATTATCTGTTAGTATGCTTTGAAGCATTATTATTTTTATGTTTTATAAGCTTTTATTTTGAATCATTTGGATCTGAACATTCATGCCACAATAAAGAAAATTACATTGAGAATTATCCTAGGTAGCATTACACATCAAAAATTTCTTTTTATCATTTACCTCCTCGAGGAGGAGCAGGAATTAAGCTTGGGGATGCTTGATACATCTCCAACGTATCTATAATTTTTGATTGTTCCATGCTATTATATTACCCCTTTTGGATGTTTATGGGCTTTATTTTACAGATTTATATCATTTTTGGGACTAACCTACTAACCGGAGGCCCATCCCATATTGCTGTTTTTTTGCCTATTTCAGTATTTCGAAGAAAAGGAATATCAAACAGAGTCCAAACGGAATGAAACCTTCGGGAGCGTGATTTTTGGAACGAACGTGATCCGGAGAGCTTGGAGTGCAAGTCAAGAAGCTTCCGAGAGGCCCACGAGACAGGGGGCGCCCCCCCTGTAGGGCGCGCCCCCTGTCTCGTGGGCCCCTCGGGCGGCCACCGACGTACTTCTTCCTCCTATATATACCTACGTACCCCGAAAACATCCAGGGGTACCACGAAACACAATTTCCACCACCGTAACCTTCTGTATCTGCGAGATCCCATCTTGGAGCCTTCGCCGGCACTCTGTCGGAGGGGGAATCGACCACGGAGGGCTTCTACATCAACATCCTTGCCCCTCCGATGAGTTGTGAGTAGTTTACCACAGACCTATAGGTGAATAGTTATTAGCTAGATGGCTTCTTCTCTCTTTTTGGATTTCAATACAATGTTCTCCCCCTCTCTTGTGGAGATCTATTCGATGTAAACTCCTTTTGCGGTGTGTTTGTCGAGATCCGATGAATTGTGGGTTTATGATCAAGTTTATTTATGAATAATATTTGAATCTTCTTTGAATTCTTTTATGTATGATTGAGTTATCTTTGCAAGTCTCTTCGAATTATCAGTTTGGTTTGCTCTACTAGATTGGTTTTTCTTGCCATGGGAGAAGTGCTTAGCTTTGGGTTCAATCTTGCGGTGTCCTTACCCAGTGACAGAAAGGGTTGCAAGGCACGTATTGTATTGTTGCCATCGAGGATAACAAGATGGGGTTTATATCATATTGCATGTGTTTATCCCTGTACATCATGTCATCTTGCTTAATGCGTTACTCTGTTCTTATGAACTTAATACTCTAGATGCAGGCAGGAGTCGGTCGATGTGTGGAGTAATAGTAGTAGATGCAGGCAGGAGTCGGTCTACTTGTTAGAGACGTGATGCCTAATACATGATCATGCCTATATAGTCTCATAACTATGCGCTTTTCTATTAATTGCTCGACAGTAATTTGTTCACCCACCGTAATACTTATGCTATCTTGAGAAAAGCCTCTAGTGAAACCTATGGCCCCCGGGTCTATCTCTTATCATATTTGCTTTCAATCTACTTTTATTTGCATCTTTACTTTTTGCATCTATATTATAAAGTACCAAAAATATATCTATCTTATCATACTATCTTTATTAGATCTCACTTTCGCAAGTGGCCTTGAAGGGATTGACAACCCCTTTATTGCGTTGGTTGCGAGTTCTCAGTTTGTTTGTGTAGGTGTGTGGGACTTTTGAGGAGCCTCATACTGGATTGATACCTTGGTTCTCAAAACTGAGGGAAATACTTACGCTACACTTTGCTGCATCACCCTCTCCTCTTTGAGGAAAACCAACGCAAGCTCAAGATGTAGCACCTGCCCTTTTGGCCCTGGCAGCCTGCTAAGGAGCAGCGCGGCCCGTTTTGGCCGGCGCTACTGGTAGGGCGCCCAAACAGGCGCTACTACTAAAATTCTATGTATAAGCATTTTCCTAGTAGTGTGGGCTGCCGTGTTTCACACTCCTCCGTCGTAATAGTGGATACAATGGCTTTCATAAAAAATAAACAATGAATACTCGTTGAGGGAGTCCTGGATTAAGGGGTCCTCGGACAGTCGGACTATATACTTTGGTTGGACTGTTGGACTATGAAGATAAAAGATAGAAGACTTTGTCCTGTGTTCGGATGGGACTCTCCTTGGTGTGGAAGGCAAGCTTGGCAATTCGGATATGTAGATTCCTTTCTCTGTAACCAACTTTGTACAATCCTAGCCCCCTCTAGTGTCTATATAAACTGGAGGGTTTAGACTTCTAGGGTTTAGCCACAACAATCACAACCTCATAGGCCAGACTTCTAGGGTTTGGCCATTACGATCTCGTGGTAGATCAACTCTTGTAATACTGATATTCATCAAGATCAATCAAGCAGGAAGTAGGGTATTACCTCCATAGAGAGGGCCCGAACCTGGGTAAACATCGTGTACCCCGCCTCCTGCTACCATTAGCCTTAGACGCACAGTTCGGGATCCCCTACCCGCGACCCGCCGGTTTTGACACCGACATTGGTGCTTTCATTGAGAGTTCCGATGCATCGTCACCAGAAGGCTTGATGGCTCCATCAATCATCTACAACAATGCAGTCCAGGGGGAGATTTTCCTCCCCGGATAGATCTTCGTATTCGACGGCTTCGCACTGCGGGCCAACTCGCTTGGCCATCTAGAGCAGATCGATAGCTACACCCCTGGCCATTAGTCATATTTGGAAGCCTGAATTTTGTGGTCGATATTCGCGGAGACTTGATCTTCGACAGATTTGAGCCCATGACGGTTGTCCCCGGCTACCACGATGAACATGACCTAGATCTGGCATTTGGCCACGCACAGGAGATAGCGCTTGTGACCGCCCTGGCCCTAGAGCCGGAGCGAACTGCATCGTCCGAAGACGGGAAGCTTAACCCCGCCACGGAGGCCGCAGACTCAGCGGCACTCGAGCCGCACACGGACCCAACATCAGGTTGGGCTTGTGTCACCGGAACCTCGGACTCGTCTCCGACCATGAGTTCCGGACCACGTGCATCCGCGTCCATCGAAACTGATTGGGCGCCGGTCTTGGAGTTGAGCTCCGCGGACATCTTCCAGCACTTGCCTTCTGGCGACGTGTTAAACTCATTAAAATCCCTCTCCTTGTCAGGGGACTCTCGCCCGAACTATCTCCGGTCCGAATGGAAAGCGGACGAGGAAGAACTTCATTCCCCACCCACCACCCACTTTGTAGCCACTATCGATGACTTAACCGACATGCTTGATTACAACTCCGAAGACATCGACGGTATGGACGATGATGCCAGAGAGGAGCAGGAACCACCACCCACAGGGCGTTGGACGGCCACCTCCTCGTACGACATATACATGGTGGATACACCCAAAGAAAACAACGGCGACGTTGAAAATCCAGTTGAGGATAAACCTCTTGGGATACAGCCTAAGCGCCGACGTCAGCGGCGCCGCTCTAAGCCACGCCGTAGTAAAAATAGCAACACCGTCACAGAAGAAGACAACACTCCGGACGGTGCCGAAAACAATGAAGACCTCGTTGAGCCAACCTCCGAACAGGAAGAACGGGAGGATGGGCGAGTCAGCCCTGGCGAACAGGCCATGAATGAAGACTTGGAGGATAGCAACTACCTTCTGCTCTCCGAGGACGAGGTGAGCCTCGGTGACGTAGATTTTATAGTGCCTGAGGAGCTCGCCGAAGAGGAACACTTTAAGCATCGGCTAATTGCCACTGCAAGGAGCCTAAAAAAGAAGCATCAACAGCTTCAAGCTGACCAAGATCTGCTCCACGAAATATGGACTAATGTCCTGGCAGCTGAGGAATATGGTCCCGAGCGCCGACCAAAAGCTACCCGAAGTGCAAACTATTACCATAGTTCGATGATGAGGCGCTGGAGCCCATCCTACCAAGGTAGAATGCGGCTGGCCGACCACCACGTGGCCGGGACAAAGCGGCACCTCAAGCCAAACACCAGCCCGCACTACCTCGCCGAACAAACAGAAATACAACAGCTCGGGGATATACACATGACCTGCGGCATGACTTGGAAAACAGAGTAGGTCAGACAAGATCAATCTATGGATCACGGGGGCGTGCCTCGATGCGCGACTATGGCCATCCGGCTGAACGTGACAAATATAACCACGTCCGGGCTGAAAATCACAGAAGAACTCCATCCAAGCTACGTCACGAAGTAGTGGGACATGATTTCCCAGAAGGGTTTAAACCCGTGAACATCGAATCATATGATGGCACAACAGACCCTGCAGTATGGATTGAGGACTTCTCCATATCCACATGGCTCGTGGTGATGATCTTCACGCCATCAAATACCTCTCGCTCAAACTCAAGGGACCAGCAAGGTACTAGTTGAACAGTCTGCCCGAAAACTCCATTGGCAGCTGGGAGGACTTGGAGGACGCCTTCCTTGACAACTTCCAAGGAACATATGTCCGACCTCTGGATGCCGATGACCTAAGTCACATAATCCAACAGCCCGGAGAGTCAGCCAGGAAATTCTGGACTCGGTTCCTAACTAAAAAGAACCAGATTGTCGACTCTCTGGACGCTGAAGCCCTAGCGGCATTTAAGCACAGCATCCACGACAAATGGCTGGCCAGACACCTCGGCCAAGAAAAACCGAAGCCCATGTCAGCCCTTATGACACTCATGACCCGCTTCTGTGCAGGCGAAGATAGCTGGCTAGCCCGTAGCAATAACAATACAAGCGAAACTGGCACTTCTGAAGCCAGAAACAACAACGGCAAGCCCCGACGCAATAGACATAAGCGTCGAAACAACAATGACAACACCGAAGACACGACGGTCAACGCCGAATTCAGTGGCTCTAAGTCCATACAATGGAAGAATCCATTTAAGAGAAATAATCTGGGCCCGTCCAGTTTGGACCGCATACTCGATCGTCCATGTCAAATCCATGACACTCCTGATAAACTAGCCAATCATACCAACAGAGAGTGTTGGGTCTTCAAACAGGCCAGCAAGTTAAATGCCGAGAGCAAGGAAAAAGAGTCGCAAAGTGATAACAACGACGAGGAGCCCCGGCCACCGAACACAAGGGGACAGAATAAGTTCCCCCCAAGTTAAAACGGTGAATATGATATACGCCACCCACATCCCCAAGAGGGAGCGCAAGCATGCACTCAGGGACGTCTACGTGATGGAGACAGTCGCCCCAAAGTGCAACGCATGGTCATCATGTCCGATCACCTTCGATCGCAGGGACCATCTGACCAGTATCCGTCATGGCGGTTTAGCCGCACTGGTTCCCGACCCAATCATTGATGGATTCCACCTTACGCGAGTCCTCATGGATGGTGGCAGCAGCCTGAACCTGCTTTATCAGGATACGGTGTGCAAAATGGGTATCGATCCCTCAAGGATCAAGCCCACAAAAACCACCTTTAAAGTTGTCATACCAGGTGTAGAGGCCTGCTGTACGGGCTCAATCACACTGGAAGTGGTCTTCGGATCCCCGGATAATTTCCGGAGCGAAGAGTTGATCTTCGATATCGTCCCCTTCTGCAGTGGCTATCATGCACTGCTTGGACGAAGTGCATTCGCTCGATTCAATGCGGTGTCGGACTACGCCTACCTCAAGCTCAAGATGCCCGGACCACACGGTGTCATAACGGTCAACGGAAATACAAAGCGCTCCCCCCGTACTAAGGAGCACACCGTGTCCCTTGCAGCAGAAGTACAGAGCAGCCTTTTTAGGCAGAACCTCAATTCGGCAGTAAAACTCCCGGACACCGTCAAGCGAGTCCGAACTACTCTGTAGCAGGACAGACGAGCTCGTCCAGATCTTGACTAGCAATTCGGTCTTCGTCCCAATCCCAATCAAGCGGTGACATTTGTTCCGCACGTACATAACTACGCACTTAAAATACCATGGGCAAGGACGGAGGCACAACTAGAGCGTGGTCCATAATGCGGCTCAACCGCCCCTGGATCCGCATACCTTCAATCTTTCTTTTACTTTCAGGTTTTTCTCTTCTAGAGTCTTTTGTGATAACCTAATCATCGGACCCATCACGGGACGGACACACCAAGAAGGCAAGGAGCTTTGACGTACAAGGGAACCCCTAGGTGATCTCTGCTAACGATCGTTATACCTGTTTTGAATACCCGCACGCAGCTCACCCTTGGTCATGGGATGTCAAATAACCTTACTTGCTTATCGCATTACTAGTACAAGTACGCCTTGACGTATTAATCAAATTACAATGGAAAATAATTTGCGGCGCAATATTTGCAGCGTCAACTTATTAGTTGACTTTTTCCTTTTTCTTTATATATTCTTATCAATTGCACCGATACACTCTGGTACGCATTACTTCGCCAGGGGCTTCATCATGCTCCGCTATACGGCAATATAGTCCGAACACTTTTGTAGTACAGTTTGGCACCCCGAACTTATAGCACTAGATGCATCGGCTCCGAATCATGTCTTTGGTCAATAGTTGGGTTGCTCGGCTCCTGTGCTTACTACCTTACGTTCCGCTATATCGGCTAGGGTAGTAACGGAAGAACTACTGTGATTGTGTCCCGGTTCTTCCGGACGAGCACCTCAGTAGAGAAAGCCGAAAACGGACTGTCATGATGTGGTGAGAGCTGGTCAGCTGTTCGAGAGGTTTCAAATCCTTAGAGATTTTTTCCGCATTATGCGAGGAATCAGTTTTTATCCGATTAGGTGTGTATAGCGCCCCAAGTTCGTCCTTCCGAACACCAGGGGCTGCGCCAAAATTTTCATTGTCAAACTCCTATGGCTAAATGAGGATGGTAAAGCCGCATAGTCCGATTGCCTTGTTCGTTGCGCTAAACACCTCCTTTAGGGACTAAAATGTGGAGTAAAGAGTGTTTAGATTTATCGCGAACACCCCCGTACTATCTACGTGGGGGCAGAAGCCGACGACTGGCCAACTCTCCGATTTCATAAATGGCCGCATAGGAGGTAAAGTTTTAAATAATAGACATTATATTACATAACGGATCTGTTTAATATTACAGGACATGATAACATGAGTGTGTTCATGGAAATATGACATCCTTAGCACATTGTTCCGCCACAATGCGGGATCCCTTCAGGACACTGTCAAAATACAGTTCGGGTCGGCGGTGCTCCTTGCACTCATGCGCCCCCTCAGTCATCAGCTTCGTGGCGTCCATCTTCGCTCAATGCATCTTAGCGCGGGCAAAGACCATCCGCGCACCTTCAATACAGACCGACCGCTTGATGGCTTCAAACCTAGGGTAGGCGCTGACAAGCCTCTTCACGATTCCGAAGTAGCTGCTAGGCATGGCTTCGGCAGGTTATAGCCGAATTATCAAATCCTTCATGGCTAGTTCAGCCACCTTATGTAACTCGACCAGCTGTTTCAGCTGATCTTTAAAGGGCATTGGATGTTTTGGTCCAAGGTATTGCGACCAGAACAACTTCTCCGTTGAGCTCCCTTCTTCGGCTTGATTGAATTCAACAACGTCTGACACGCTGCACGGCAAATCCACAAATACCCCTGGAGAACTCCAAATCCGGGTCTGTAAAAGGAATTTTTCCTTCACATATCTGCTCTGCATAATGAAAGCCTTACCCACCGCGATCTTCTTGGCCGCCTGAATTTCCTGGAGGGCGCCCTGGGCTTCGCCTCGGGCATCGTTTGCACTCTGGCGGGCATTGGCAAGTTCAGACTCTTGATTCTTAAAGTCGCGCTCCAAGGACTCGTACTTCTTGACGGCGTCCTAGAGCTCTTGCTGGACCTCACTGACCCGAGCCTCATGCTTTTGACGTGCGGCCTTTTCCTTAGCCGCCCTGTCCTTGGCCTTGACCAGCGACTTCTTGAGAGCCTCTGCCTCGGTCGTTGCCCCTAACAAATATTATGGCACTTCAGTCAGAATAAATCATTCATTGTCCCTGCATTTAGACAAGGTTAAACACATACCCTTGCTTTCCTCTAGCCGCTTCTTCACGAGGCCGAGCTCTTCCTCGGCCCGCTCCAGATTCTGCTTCAGTCCGGAGACCTCCGCAGTATGAGAGGCAGCAGCTAGCAGCGACGCCTGCTTGTTCACATAGACATTTTAGATTAGACTCTTGCGAAAAATATTTGATCCTCTGTCCGGTTTTTCTTTCCAAACACCGGACAAAGTATCAGGGGCTACTGTCTATACTGTGACATTCTTTTTATTGTGTTGCTTACCTCAAAGCCTCTTAGAAGGCTCGTGCACGCTTAGGTCAGTCCGCTTTTCACGGACTGGATCTTCTCAATCACCGTACCCATAAGGGTACGGTGTTCTTCAACAATGGAAGAGCCCTGCAGCGCTTCCAACAATCTATTCGGTGCGTCTGGATGGACAGAGGTCACCGGTGGAGTTGGCTCACCCCCCTCTCTTGAAAGAGGTGGCCTACCTGAGTCCGGAGCCACATGGGTCTCCGGAGCTGTATTCAGCTAGGGGCCGAATTGGATACATCCCCCATCATGGGTGTCCATGGGGGTTTTCTCCCCCATGTGTTCGGCAGCCAGGGTTTCACCCTCCGGCACCACCGGGACGGCCTCCTGAGCCTCTCCCTGGCCTGGGATCCTTTGAGACAACACCTCAGTGTTGTCCACAGCCTTGGGGAGGAGGCCGTCGGAAGGGACCCGCTGTCCATCACCGACGGGTCCAGCGATCCCTCCAAAGAGGAGGATAGGTCGATGTTGGACCGAGCCGGACTACAAATGCGTTAATCAGAACATTAAGACAATAAAATAAAGAGGCCGGATACATGAACATGTCCGGATACTTACGATTTGGCCAGGGGCTTTTTCCTGGGTTCCCACTCCCCGCTGCTGTTGGTGGCCGCTGCGGAGCTGCCCGGAAGGGAAGTTTTCCCCTTCTTGGATGCCTCGGTCTCCACATGTGTGGATGCCGTCCTCTTCTTTCTCCCCCCTGAAGGGGAATGGATTTCTTCTTCTTCCTCCTCCTCGTCGTCGTCTCCGGCGACAGGGGAGTGATCCTCAGCATCTTCGGACATTCCGTCCGAAGCGCCCTTGCGATGGAGATCATCTCTGGTCCCCTTGGCCTTCTTCTTGGCCTTCTTCTCAAGCACCTCATAAGGCACCGGAAACAACATTTTCGTCAGAAGCGGGGTTTCTGGGTCTTCGGGCAGCGGAGCCGGATAGTTAATCCACTCCGCTATCTCTATCCAGGCCTAAAATTGATAGGGAGGCTTAGATTCCTTCCTCAAATATGTCAGTAAAGGGTATACCTTAAAACATGAAAGAACTTACCAGGTTAGCCTTGCGAGTTAAGCTAAGCCCACGATCCTCGGTCATGGACGGTGGTGTCTCGCCGGCCTTGAAGAGCACCTTTCAGATATCTTCGTGCGTTGTGTCGAAGAGCTCTAGTAGCATCTGGTGCTTGGCCGGATCGAATCCCCACAAATAGCAAGTCCGGCGTTGGCACGGAAGGATCCGGCGAACGAGCATAACCTGGATCATGTTGACGAGCTTGATTCTCTTGTTTATCACGTTCTGGACAATCGTCTGGAGCCCTATCAGCTCGTCCGAGGAGCCCCGGGCCAAGCCTTTCTCTTGCCAGGAGGTGAGCCGCATCGGGACTCCAAATCGGAATGCGCGGGCCGCCGCCCAATTGGTGCCGCGCGACTCGGCAATATAGAACCACCTCGACTGCCACCCTTTCACATTCTCCACAAAGGATCCTTCGGGCGAGGTGACATTGGGTATCTTGCCCACCATGGCGCCTCCGCACTCTGCTTATTGGCCTCTCACTACATTCAGCTTCACATTGAAGGTCTTCAGCCATAGGCCGAAGTGAGGTGGGATGCGGAGGAAGGCCTACACACGACAATAAATACCGAGATGTTGAGGATAGAGTTGGGGGCCAAATCATGGAAGTCCAGCCCGTAGTAAAACATCAGTCCACGGACAAAAGTGCGGAGAGGGAACCCCAACCCACGGATGAAGTCTGTGATAAACACCACCCTCTCTTGGGGTTCCGGGGTGGTGACGATCTGTCCTTTGGCCGGGAGCCGGTGAGTGATTCCCTTGGCCAAGTACCCGGCCTCCCGGTGCTTCTTGATGTCCTTCTCCTTGACGGAGGAGGCCATCCACTTGCCTCCTGCTCCGGATCTGGACATGATTGGAGTGCTTTTTGGGGCGGAGAAGGCGAGAGCTTGGGCTCTGGAGCTCGGGGATGGATGGGTAGAGGAAGGAGAGGTGAAAGAGGATGAATCCTTATCCCTTTATAAAGGCAGTAGAAGTCATGCGCCTCCCCACTCGTCTTAAAATTCGCCTATTACCCAAGCGCCATGCAGATGACATGGTTGGGTTACCCATGCCCGTATTGATGAGAATCCTGTTATTAGGGGACACGATCTCTGCTTTGACAAGACGTGCCAATGAAACCGCACCTCAAAACATGGAGCGGAAGGCCAAAAAACGGTTCGAATAATGACCGGGCAGTGGCGTGATGTCACACTACAAAAATTTCTCAGCGGATTGGACTCATGAAATATTGTACTCTCTACGGTTGTGTGTGGTACTTCTTTTGCAGAGCCGGGCACGTTTTCTATGTTCGGAGGGCTATGTTGGAGTATACGGAGATGGAACCCACCTTGCAATGCTGAAGACAATCTGCGCGCCGGACTAATCGTCATTGAAGCCTGGTTTAGGGGCTACTGAGGGAATCCTGGATTATGGGGTCCTCGGACAGCCGGACTATATACTTTGGCTGGACTGTTGGACTATGAAGATACAAGATAGAAGACTTCGTCCCGTGTCCGGATGGGACTCTCCTTAGCGTGGAAGGAAAGCTTGGTGATTCGGATATGTAGATTCTTTTTTCTGTAACCGACTTTCTACAACCCTAGCCCCCTCCAGTGTCTATATAAACTGGAGGGTTTAGACTTCTAGGGTTTATACACAACAATCACAACCTCATAGGCTAGACTTCTAGGGTTTAGCCATTACGATCTTGTGGTAGATCAACTCTTGTAATACTCATATTCATCAAGATCAATCAAGCAGGAAGTAGGGTATTACCTCCATAGAGAGGGCCCGAACCTGGGTAAATATCGTGTCCCCCGCCTCCTGTTACCATTAGCCTTAGACACACAGTTCGGGACCCCCTACCCGAGATCTGCCGGTTTTGGCACCGACACTCGTTGCTCATCCTCTATATCGGAAAGAATACTTTAATTTGCCGACATGTGGGACGTCGACCATCCTGGTCCACCTGCAATGCACAAAATTATCCTGGTCTAGGCCGGTCGTATCGCAGGCCTAACCTTTCCCACTGTAAGTTGGTCAGACGAAGGAACCATCATGACTTTGTTGAATTCCGCTTCTTCAAGAAAACTTACTGTACCCGCAATACTGCTACCACACGCGAAGACTGGATGACACTGTACCACGTGATATCACTGAAACCCACTAGGCCAAATTAGCCTGCCTAGGTCATCTATTTTGGAACGGAGGGAGTACGTTTCTGTACTGCTATGATTTTGTGTTGTACGTCTCTGTACTTTTTCTATGATTTTCCTACCCTATGAACCAAATGAGGCATGAATGTATCCATGTCGACTAAGCCTACAATTTTAGGAGCTTGGGCTTTTGGCCGATCGACGACGGATAAGTATAAGCGTACCACGAGCTCATCAGCCCCAACGTTTCTCTTTGGTGAGTGTTTTGCAAGTACTATAGCTCACACAGTAGCTAGCCTACTAACACCAAGAATCATCAAACAAGCCCTACTGATATGATAAACAATTCAAACTTACATCTAAGCATGCCATATATTTCATCAAAAGCTGGTGAGGATACATCTGTTTCCATTACTCGGTGAGGGTTCGCATGATTCACTATCAAATAAAAGTAGCAAGTACCACCAACACAAGATAGTGCACTAGCCCTAAGATGGTTTGATAACACGCATCGTTCTAGTAACTAAACATAGGGCAATGCAAACTACCATGAAGGATTAGCGCGACCAACTATTTCTTGTCATCGATCTCTCGGGCAGTGACCACAGCATGGACAACAGCATGGGAATCGATCTCTGGGGCGATGTCCACAGGACTGACCACAACATCGGAATCGATCTTTGGGGCGATGTCCACAGGATGGACAGTGGCATCAGAATCGATCTCCGGGGCAATGTCAACTGAACGGACCGCGACATCGAAAACGATCTCTGGGGCGTTGTCCACTGAATGGGATGCGACATCAGAATCATCAAGGACGTCCACCGGCACCTGCACAACCCTAACATATTAGCAAACACATTGCAAATAATCAAAACCCACAACTATGGTAAGCCATTATTTTTTACCTTGTGCAGCTCACTGGGGGATCCCATCCCTCTGGGGGCCATCACCATCACCTTGCCAGGGGAATACTGCTTCTCAACGGCGACTATCTCCTCAAACTCGTCCTTGAGCCTCGCATAGGTGGCCATTAGAGTTTCTGGGGTAGGTATGGTGGGGCCCTTGCTGTTCTTCCAACTTTCTTTGAGGAGTTCGTCCGCCAACATCGTCAACTCTTTGGCCAGTGCTTGTTTCTTGGAGTTCTTCATCTCCATGGGTTGGCCCGCCAACATGGTCAACTCGTTGGTTGGTGCTCGCTTCCTGGAGATCGCTGTCTCCGGTGGATTGTCCACCGGCAACTCTTTGCCTAGTGCTCCAGGATCCATCAATGAACTGACAAACAAAAAGCAATCGAAAGGAAACCACAATTGCAATGAAAACGGGAAAAGAATAGGCTGTGAGAATCGGTCGGTGCTTCACAGAAAGAAGATTCTTGGAACAAAAATATAGCAATATAATGTGATTCGCCCACCTTTCCTTCGTCGGTACAGAAGAAAAGTGGCAGAAGTGTGTAGCCTGGAGTGAGGTTCTTCAAGAAAGGGGAGAAAGGGCTTGAACGAGCGTTTCAGTGAAATAATAGTTGCTTCGTCCAGTCCAACTTCGAGGCCACTTTACCACTGCTGGCAAAGGTGTGGGTTTTGTGATATGACGGGTCATGACGGCCACACCGGGGTGACCGGTGAGTCTCGACTGTAGCACCTCGCTGTGATTTGGTGGATGGCACACAGTCCCGGATGCTTTGATGTCCTGCATGTAGATAGAGCGGCTAGTCATATAGGAGTGCTCAATATTGTGCACCGCGACCAAGGCGGAGAGGAAAACAAGGGAACTACGTAATTAATGCATGAGTTTAATTAGGGTAGTTTTGTAAAGTACGAGATACATTCCTCCAATCACAAAATGCCTTGGTTGATGAGATTTGAGATTTGAGGCCTATAAACAGGAAGGGAGGGAGCTGCACGCGGTGTAGTCTAGTCACTTGTTGAAATCTCTAGAAAGGCAAATACTCCTTTCCGGTTTACAGGGCTATACTAGCAAGTACTAGTACTACAATAGTGGGCTCAAATAGCAATTTTGTCTCACGCAAGAGCCTGGCTATATGCATGCTCCAAGGCACAGCACCACGCCCCACCCCTACACAAAGACTGCCACACGAGCGTTTGCAACTGCCACGTTCAGGTTGCGCTTGGCTCTTCGCCTCTTCGAGAAGACGAACAATGATGTTACTACTACTTCTACAGTATTGAATCCACTGCTGCATGTCCGTCCACCTCATGCGGGAGGGATAGCGTGTACCAAAAGCTTCTACTAGTCCTGCCAGCCACCACGCTCATGCACGAGGGAGGGGTGCAGCTTCACTGACTTACTGCTCCTACCTCCGCGTCTATGACATGCGGGGGCCATAGGTGGGTTGCCCACCTGTCATGCAGCCAAAGGCTGTTAAGGCACCGGAGCTCAGTCCGCGAGGGAGAGGGCGTTGTAGTAATCAAACTTATCGGTCTTGTACGAGTTGATGCAACACATCAAAACACCGCACTTGATATATTTCAATAATTTGCGTTTACCGATGCATTAATTATGCAACACATCAAAGCACTGCACTCGATATAAGTCTTTTTAGACATTTCAAATGGACTACAACATACAGATGCATGTAGACATATTTTAGGGTGTAGATTCACTCATTTTGCTTCGTATATAGTCACTTGTTGCAATCTCTAAAAAGACTTATATTTGGAAACGGAGGGAGTACAACGCATGCATGCATGCCGTGACTTTCCTTTTGATACTTGCATGTGTTGATTTGATGCACCTTGCCAAATTTTGACTATAAATTTAACTAACCAAATGTTCATGCATGTCACAGAAAATTACGGGGTTGTTTTGGATTGTGACTATGTTTGTCTTATATTGCCACATTATTTTTCCAACACTTGCCTAACTTGAGTTGCTCAAATTGTTAGACATGCTTTGGCTTGCCTAAGGGAATCTTGCCACACTTTTTGTGTCTATGACATGTGGGGTTCACTGCTAATAAAAAAATCTCTTGTCTTAGGTGTGGCTAATAAAAAAGACTTATATTTAGGAATGGAGGGAGTAGAAAATATAAATAATAATGCATGTTGGGCAACCCCCGTTTCCTATAATTTTAGCCGTGGGCTTGTTCACAATTTTTATGAGGGGGTGGTTGTTCATTTAATGGAGGGACTTGTAGCATACTTGAACGATACAAAGTGCGACCTGGCACACTATAACACCACTTGGAATAAGCGTGTAGCTATCTGATACGTCCATTTTGCATCATGCTTTTATATCGTTATTTATTACATTATGGGCTGTTATTACACGTTATGTCACAATACTTATGGTTATTCTCTCTTATTTTACAAGGTTTACATAAAGAGGGGGAATGCCAGCAGCTGGGATTCTGGGCAGAAAAAGGAGCAAATATTGGAGACCTATTCTGCACAGCTCCAAAAGTCCTAAAACTCCACGAAAGTCATTTTGGGAATTAATAAAAAATATTCAGCCGAAGAAATACCTGAGGGGGGCCACCCACCATCCATGAGGGTGGGGGGCGCGCCCTACCCCCCTGGGCGCGCCCCCTACCTCGATGGCCACCTCGCAGCCCTCTGGTGCTCATATTCTGCTATATGAAGTCTTTTACCCTGGAAAAAAAATCATAAGCAAGCTTACGGAACGAAACTCCGCCACCACGAGGCGGAACCTTGGCGAAACCAATATAGGGCTTCGGCGGAGCTGTTCTGCCGGGGAAACATCCCTCCGGGAAGGGGAAATCATCACCATCGTCATCACCACGATCCTCTCATCGGGAGGGGGTCAATCTCCTTCAACATCTTCACCAGGACCATCTCCTCTCAAACCCTAGTTCATCTCTGATGAGGACATGGCTACCATAGTTACACCCATATCCCCTACTGTTTTACCTCTTGGAATAGTTGCTAGAGCTCAGATACGCCAATTAAATTATCAGGTACTTTCGTTTCTTTGTAATGTTTCTAATGTTCATGAGAATATGATGCTACCTAACATAGATACATTTGTGTTGCTTGCAATTGAAGGGCCTAGCACGGACAAGAAGGTTGAACATTGGAGCATGGTCAAGCACGGAGATGAAGGTGCGTGCAAAGAGAACAAGAACGGAGGTTCAAGTGGAGATTTCCAAACTTTGAAGCCACCATGATGACATACAAGATGGTGGACGAAATATACAAGATGGCCTTTCATAAATTTCGTCCATAGCTTATTATTGGTGTTGCGCCAACTTATTTTGGGCCAGGCCCATGTAATATATTTTTAGAGTCTAAATTGTAGGGAAAACGACTTAGGAGGTGTTTTAGTCCCACCTTGCCAAGGGTGGACAAAATCCCCTCTCTTTTCCCTATAAATATAGCCCGTAAGACATTGTTTAGACTTGGGTTTTGTTTAATTATAAGTTAGCCATCGCTGCAACTTCGTGTACTTCGTTTGTGTCCAACGACCAGACCAAGACCGCTTATGAAACCCCACTTTTATCAATACTTCATCCATATTCGCAATATTCAGATTGCTTAATCATATTCTTGCTTGTTTTTCGATTGCTTGCAGGAATAGACCTTCGTGGTCAGGTTGATCGCGCTCCGGCGTGGTCAATAACCTCTCGGAGTTGGTTTAGCGATTGCTAAGGCGCAACGTCGTTGCACGTTCGTAGTCGGATCGTTCTTAGTCGTCTCCATCAAATCGATAGTTATCATCTCATCGAAAGATCGGGAACCCCGCCTCTATCAAGTGGTATCAGTTTTCAGGTTGCTCGGTGAGATTTTACAGTTTTTCATAGTTCAGATCACATCTGTCATTCATACCTACAGTCCACGAAAAAGCCAAAAAAAAGTTAGATTAGTCATCCGTGTTCCAGACAGTCTGAGCCTTTCACTATAATCACTTATTTTTTGCATTGTTAAATTTTCGGTTGCATCGTGTGTCGAGTTGTTGGTTTCTAGTGTCTAGACTTTTAGAGTTTCGGGTTCTAGTCACGTTTTGTTCACGCTGTCTCCACAACCACCATCATCCACTTCATTGTCACCATCCGCTGCCACTTATTTCGTTCACCGCCGTCACCACCATCCATCCGCTTTCGTCATTCGTTGTCATCATCTTCTCGGTTCATCTTGTTGCGTGATTCATCTCATAGAGAGAGAGAGAAAGAAATCTGAAAAAAAAGGAGAGGACACGGGATAGAGTTTGTTTGGAAACTACATAAGTTCGATCGATCATAGAGGAAACAGAAGAAGCAGCGATCATTGGAGTTGATCGAAGGAAGGGAGTAGGTCACGTGATTCTGCTGGTCCCTCCCATAGCCTCGTACATATCCTAGTTGTTTTTTTTAAGAGAGAAAAACTTTTGAAGAGAGAAAGAGATAGAAGGACAGAAAGGATCGTACGCAACAGAAAAGGCAAGCACTGATCTACTATACATCCCTCATTTTTCGTGGTATAAAAAAAAGATCAGGTCGAATCCTCCTGGTTTGGTAATTTCGGATCATCAGCAGAATAATAGGGCAAGTTTTGGTGCGGTCAAAAACACAGAGGGAGTAGTTGGAAAGCTCACGGTTGGAAAGAAAGAAAAGGTACACGTTTGATAAAAATATGAGTCCTTCAATTGGCAGGATCTTTTGGGTATCTAAAAACCGTGGAAAGTTTGGATCGGTAAAAAAAATATTATAGCAGATCGGTTGACTTTTTGGGACATTGCCAAATGCCAACAAAAAAAAGTCAATAGTTGCCACGTTTGGATTTGGAAGTAAAAAAAAACTGACCGATCAATTGTTAGCGGTGATCCGAATAAGTTAAGAAAGATTAAAAGAGGAAAGAGTTGTTTATATTTGGGAAGGAGGAAAGAAATCTGAACGTAAATCAAGGAGAGGTGGTTGTTTCCACGTTGGAAGAAAAAAAAGGAAAGTTGCGGATCTGTTTTTTTTATATACGTAGAATTTTGTGCTATTTGGAAGGAAGCTTTGGACGAAAAAATAAGGAAGGAATTGGGCGTGATCAGATCTGGTGGGATTTGGGACGTGATCCTCCCACCTTAGTTGTTTGAGTTTGGAAGAAAATCAAAGAGATCGAAAGAAAAGGCAATTCTGACCGGCAAAAAGAAAACAGAATTTGGAAAGTAAAGATTGGATCGGCCTCCAATGTTTTTTTTTGGTTAGTAACGTGGTGGTACAGGTTTTGCAATCGGCATTTATTGTGAGGAATTATTTTTGGACGTTGCCCAAAGAGATAAGGAAAGAAGTAAAGAAAAAGGAAAGTGCCAATCGGTTTGGTTTGTGGCTGATTTGGTGTCCTTGTGTGGCACGTTTGTTGTTAAATAAAAAAGAGCAGATTGCATTACGGGAGAGCGGAGATCGCAGCAAAGAAAAAAAAAAGTGAGTTATCTCGGAAAGTTGGATCCGCTGCTGATTTGGTATTTTCTTCGTAGAGGAAAGTTTGGCGTTTTGACTGCATAAAAAAAAAGGGAACTTTTCCCTTGGAACTTGCTCCTCACGTGGGAGATTCAAAAGGAAACATCTAGTTGGTTGTTTTGGTTGTTGCGTTTGGAGTCCTAGCAAAAAAAAAAATCCTTTATCTGTTGGGAGTTTGGAGGTTGAAAAGCAAAGGGACAGAAGGAGTGCTCTACGGATTGAACTTTCCCTTTTTTTTTCGGGGATAAATGGAGTTTATTGCATAGGAATAGAGTTACAGTCGAGAGGCCACAAATCCTCGATACATGGTGGAACTGAACCAAGCCAAACTGCCGTGGCCCGCTCGGTGCGGCTATACTTAGCTAACCGATCGGCAACTCTATTTTGAAGTCTACTAATCTTTTGAGGAAAAAACTCCCTATTATCTAAACGTGACTTGATCTCCATGATGATCTGTCCATAGGCCGAGCGAAGGAGTGCATCATTTGTCAAGCTAGACAATGCTTGAGCGGAATCCGTTTGAACCACCACCGGTAGCGCAGAATGTTGTAATGCAAGGGCCATCCCCTGCATGATCGCATGCAATTCCGCCTCAAGAGGGTCATTGCAATGGAAGATAAACCGGTAGGCTGCCATTTGAATCTCCCCTCTGTCATTCCTGAGCACCATACCGATGCCCGCAGAGCCATCCTCCTGCAGAAAGGAACTGTCGACAGATAGCGCCAGCCTACCAAGCGGCGGAGCCGGCCAGGGGTCCGCCGATGGCATGATTCTGGGGGTTGGCAGCGCCATCGCCGAGGTCGGCATCTTACCTTTAATGATCTCCTCCATGGGGTAGCACGCAGCGAGTCTTATAGACACGTAGTAACTGTCCAGAAATTCGACAGTGGCTGACACAGGGGGCGTTTCCTTCCCGTGCGTCAGATCATTCCGGAGCTGCCAAATCCGCCAGAGAAACATAATCAGCATGTCTCGAACGTCCGACGAGCATTTCGACAGCAGGGTGAGCAGCCACTCCCTTCCATCATGGATGAGAAGATCGTCGTCTGGGAGTGGCCACCGAAGGCGCATATTTGACCAGAGCATTCTCGCATGTGGGCAGGTTACCATAGCATGGAACGAGTCCTCCTCCTCGACGCTGCAAAGCAAGCAGGTTGAGCGCGTTGCCAAGTGGCGGAAGGCTTTATAACTCTGTGTTGCCAGAGTTCCTGATACACATCTCCACGCATGGATCTTCATCTTCTGCGGTACCCCGGACCGCCACACATAGTTCCACCCCGATTGGTTTCCATCTGGTACTGTGCTCGACGCGCCATTATCAGCGGCAGAATTATGATCACATGTAGCCAACTTGTAGGCACTTCTCACCATAAACACCCCACTCTTCTCCGGGTACCATGCCAGGAAATCATCTCTCTGACGAGGCGAAGTTCTTATTTTCAGAATGTGGTCAATATCCATCTGCCAAAAGAATTCCCTTAAACGATCCTGCTTCCACGCACCATTATCGTCTAAGAAGTCCGAGACCCTATGGAACCGACAGTTTCCCTTCGGGGTAATCGGACGAAAGGAGAAAGGCCGAGGCACCCAAGGATCTCTCCAAGCACGGATCTTCATGCCATTACCAACTCGCCAAATGACGCCCTTCTTGACTAACTCAAGGCCATGAAGAATTCCTTTCCACACCTCAGATCCGGAGCCCGGGAACACCGTATCCAGCAGCTGACCGGAAGGATAGTATCTCGCCTTCAGCAGACACGCACAAAGACTATCCGGCCGGTCCAATAGCCTCCAGGCCTGCTTAGCTAGTAGCGCCTGGTTAAACGCCCTCATGTCCCTAAAACCCATGCCCCCCATGGACTTAGGTAGACGCAATTTATCCCAGCCCATCCAGGCCATCTTCTTCTTTCCGTTCTCCACCCCCCACCAGTACTGACGAATCATCCTTGTTAGCTCATCACAGACCGATGCCGGGAGTTTGAAAACGCTCATAACATATGCTGGAATGTCCTGAGCCACTGATTTGATTAGTATCTCCTTGTTCCCTGAAGACATGTACTGCTCACTCTAGTCCACAAGGATTTTCCGCAAACGCTCTTGAATAGACTCAAAGTGCCCTTTGTGCATCCTCCCCTCCGGAACCGGCAAGCCCAGATATTTAGGCTCAAACGCCTCCTGGGTGATGTCCAGCGTGTCTTTGACCTCCTTAACCATATCAGGATGGCATTGATTTGAGAATAGAATGGAACACTTCGACGGGTTAATAAGTTGTCCTGTCGCCGTCGCAAATGTGTTCAACACCCCTTTCACTAATAATGCCTGTTGATTATTTGCTTGAAAGAATAGAAGTGAGTCATCCGCAAACAAAAGGTGGGTGATCATTGGAGCACCTCTACAAATTCTGACCCCATTGAGACCATCTTCCCTTGCAGCCTTTTCAATCAACGCAGGGAGAGCATCAGCTACAAATAAGAAGAGGAATGGAGACAGTGGATCACCTTGGCGGAGTCCCCTCGAGGGGGAGAAGGACTCCAGTAGCTTCCCATTGAATTTTACCGAGTACTTTACCGACGAAACACAAGCCATAACATGAGCTATCCAATTGGCCGAGAAGCCCCATTTAACCAAAGCTTTCTCCAGAAAAACCCAGTCCACCCTGTCATAGGCCTTAGAGAGATCTAGCTTATAAGCACAGTGGCCGGGTGCATTGTTTCTTTCCGACTGAATATGGTGAAGGCATTCAAACGCAATAATAGAGTTGTCAGAAATCAGCCTCCCAGGGATGAAGGCACTTTGATTTTCAGAGATAAGATCAGACAGGATAGGACGAAGTCTGTTTACCATACACTTAGAGATTATCTTGTATATAACATTGCACAAGCTTATCGATCTAAAGTCCTTCAGATCGTTCGGATGAGGGACCTTAGGAATTAGCACAATAGCCGTGTTATTAACACCATCAGGCATAACTCCAGAAGCAAAGAACTCATGAACCGCCGAGATAATCTCTGTTTTCAGCAGTGCCCAATTTCGCTGAAAGAACCTGGCAGGGAGACCATCACATCCCGGAGCTTTCAGTGGTCCGATCTGAAATAACGCATTAGAGATTTCCTCGTCAGAGTAGGGCCTGCACAGGGAAGCGTTCATCTCCTCTGTAACTTTTGGAATAATACAATCCAAAACATCATCCGGGGAGAGGGTCGGGTCTTTGGTGAAGATCTCCTTAAAGTAAGAATGAGCCATTCTTTCCATCTCTGACGGAGCAGTAGACCATGTTCCATCTTGTTTCCGAAGACGCTGAATCAAATTCCTACGAGCACGCCATACCGCTCTTCGGTGCAGATATTTGGTATTACGTTCACCCTCCTTGAGCCAGGTGATGCGTGACCGCTGGAGCCATAGCATTTCCTCCCTGTATAAGAGCTCATCAAGCTGGTTCATTTTGTCCCATACCTGAGCCCGGTCCGCTCCAGCCAATTGCAGATCTGCTAGTTGCGATCGGAGCCTCTCAATGTCCTTTAACACATTGCCAAACTTCAAATGACTCTACTCCTTTAGTTCCTTTTGTAGCACACATCTGCCCACTTGGTTCTTCTGGACACATTTGTGGGGTCCTATTAGACCATCACTACACATTCTTTTCCCTGCTGACAACATATTCCACATGTGAAACACTCTCTTGAATCATTTCTTTCATCAGTTTTTTTACCTACGCGTGAATACGTCTGTGTCTTAGGCTCGCGTCTCTAGCACGGTCTAGACTAGGACCAGCACTCGACCACTTTGAACGAATTTTCAGCTTGCATTAATAAACGTGGTTGTAGCATTTTATTTCCACATATATAAGCCAACCCAGCTCCACATATTTTCTACAACGTGCATACATACGTTCACCTGGCAATCGCTTTACCCAACTTCTGGAGTTATTTGACACCGCTGGTTGCCGGTCACCACCTGCTGCATGGTAAGAATTTGTAAGACTTTGATATTTGCTATACTGTGAGCGTTCTACCACCACATCCTAATAGTTCATAGGAACATTATTTTTGGATTTTGTTTCTTGTTTCTACTAATCATGACAGGATCCAGAGTCAATTCATGGGCTTTGTCGATTGCGGGAGACATGCCACCACCTATGCAAATATCACAACCGTCACGAGAGGTGCACAAACATCCAGATGCACATGATCAGATTAATGTTTCTATACCACCATTTAATGGCCGTTTTAGACCTGCTTTATATATTGAATGGGAGTTTGACATAAATAATATATTTGCTTCCCGTACTTTAGTGAATATAAAAAAGTTAAGGTTGCGGTTGGTTCGTTCATTGGTTATGCTTTAGTTTGGTGGAGTGAATATTGTCGGTTACACCCTGATTATATACCTACTACTTGGGATGATTTGGAACTTGCCATGCGACATACTTTTGTCCCCGCTTATTTTACTCGTGACATGATTAAAAAGTTGCAACATTTAAAACAAGGTAGTGACACCGTAACAAAATATTATGATGACTTACAAACTACCTTGTTGCATTCATTTTTAGAAGAAAGTGAAGAAGATTTTATGGATAGATTTTGGGGAGGATTAAATCGTGACATTCAGGAAATACTAATTCATGAAGAGTGTTATCCTATGGACCATTTGTTTCATCTTGCTTGCAAAGCTGAACAGGAAATAAAACGACGTGTTGCCCACAAGGAGAACAAGCGCGAGATGCACATTCCAAGAGTTGATACAATTGTCCCTTCCACTACTAGGCATACTATGACAACCACATCCGTTGTTGTCAGGACTACATCACCTCCACCATGCGACACATCATCACCGATAGTGCCTACATCATCTGAGTTGATCATAAGAGGTAATGACAAAGGTACTAATCTTCCACCCCCACATGAGTATGATGAACGTCTTGTCAATTTAAATGCACCATGCGGTGAGCTACCCACTACTTTGATCACACCAGCTATTTTAGAGGACTATGTTGATGATTTGACTTTGCCATGTGATCAAACAATTTTGAGTGAGCCCATTGAATTAACTATCGATGCAAAAGAATCAAGTGAATCAGGGAATAAATCGGATTTGGATAAAATACGTTTGAAAATAACTGTGCCAATGTATAATCATTTTGATATGACCTCTAATCTTGGTGATGGTTCATCAATGTTGGGATGGTTTAATGATAAGCATTGTCAATATTTTGACATGAATAAGAGCTTCACTTATATGTGCAAACTGAGTTGCAGTTTTTTCATGCCTTTGACTTCTTGTGATAATATATTGGCTTTATATTTCACGACTTTTGAAGGGTGCTCTTGTATAACTGTGTCACATGTGCCCCAACTGAGATCAGTGAAAATGAATGACATATACATATACAACGTGTACACCTTGTCTCTTTTGTTAGCCAGATTTCAGATTAAGCAACGCTGAGGACGGCTTTATTTTCAAGAAGGGGACGATGATGAGGACATGGCTACCATAGTTACACCCATATCCCCTACTGTTTTACCTCTTGGAACAGTTGCTAGAGCTCAGATACGCCAATTAAATTATCAGGTACTTTCGTTTCTTTGTAATGTTTCTAATGTTCATGAGAATATGATGCTACCTAACATAGATACATTTCTGTTGCTTGCAATTGAAGGGCCTAGCACGGACAAGAAGGTTGAACATTGGAGCATGGTCAAGCACGGAGATGAAGGTGCGTGCGAAGAGAACAAGAACGAAGGTTCAAGTGGAGATTTCCGGACTTTGAAGCCACCATGATGACATACAAGATGGTGGACGAAATATACAAGATGGCCTTTCATAAATTTCGTCCATAGCTTATTATTGGTGTTGCGCCAACTTATTTTGGGCCAGGCCCATGTAATATATTTTTAGAGTCCAAATTGTAGGGAAAACGACTTAGGAGGTGTTTTAGTCCCACCTTGCCAAGGGTGGACAAAATCCCCTCTCTTTTCCCTATAAATATAGCCCTTAAGGCATCGTTTAGACTTGGGTTTTATTTAGTTAAAAGTTAGCCATCGCTGCAACTTCGTGTACTTCATCCATACTTCATCCATATTCGCAATATTCAGATTGCTTAATCATACTTCAAAGTTTGTGTCCAACGACCAGACCAAGACTTCATCCATACTTCATCCATACTTCAAAGTTTGTGTCCAACGACCAGACCAAGACCGCTTATGAAACCCCACTTTTATCAATACTTCATCCATATTCGCAATATTCAGATTGCTTAATCATATTCTTGCTTGTTTTTCAATTGCTTGCAGGAATAGACCTTCGTGGTCAGGTTGATCGCGCTCCGGCGTGGTCAATAACCTCTTGGAGTTGGTTTAGCGATTGCTAAGGCGCAACGTCGTTGCACGTTCGTAGTTGGATTGTCAAAGTCGTCTCCACCAAATCGATAGTTATCATCTCATCGAAAGATCGGGACACCCCGCCTCTATCAATCTCTTATATCCAATCTTTGTACCAAAACCTCAGATTGGTACCTGTGGGTTGCTAGTAGTGTTGATTACTCCTTGTAATTGATGCTAGTTGGTTTATTTGGTGGAAGATCATATGTTCAGATCCTTAATGCATATTAATACCCCTATAATTATGAACATGAATATGCCTTGTGAGTAGTTACGTTTGTTCCTGAGGACATGGGTGAAGTCTTGCTATAAGTAGTCATGTGAATTTGGTATTCGTTCGATATTTTGATGAGATGTATGTTGTCTCTCCTCTAGTGGTGTTATGTGAACGTAAACTACATGACACTTCACCATTGTTTGGGCCTAGAGGAAGGCATTAGGAAGTAATAAGTAGATGATGGGTTGCTAGAGTGACAGAAGTTTAAACCCTAGTTTATGCGTTGCTTCGTAAGGGGCTGATTTGGATCCACTTGTTTCATGCTATGGTTAGGTTTACCTTAATACTTGTTTTGTAGTTGCGGATGCTTGCAATAGGGGTTAATCATAAGTGGGATGCGCTTGTCCTAGAAAGGGCAGTACCCAAGCACCGGTCCACCCACATATCAAATTATCAAAGTAACGAACGCGAATCATATGAGCGTGATGAAAACTAGCTTGACGATAATTCCCATGCGTCGTCGGGAGCGCTTTTCTCTATATAAGAACTTGTCCAGGCTTGTCCTTTGCTACAAAAAGGATTGGGCCACCTTGCTGCACCTTATTTACTTTCATTGCTTGTTACCCGTTACAAATTATCTTATAAAAAACTATCGGTTACCTACAATTTTAGTGCTTGCAGAGAATACCTTACTGAAAACCGCTTGTCATTTCCTTCTGCTCCTCGTTGGGTTCGACACTCTTACTTATCGAAAGGATTACGATAGATCCCCTACACTTGTGGGACTACAAACGATTGAAATTGGAATTTCACCAGAAGTTTTATCCTATGCATCTTGTTCATCGTGATCATAATTATATATATAATTTTTGGCCTCGCGAAGGAGAAAGCATCGCTCAAGCTTGGGGGAGGCTTAATTCAATGTTATATTCATTCCCCAATCATGATCTCTCATGAGAAATGATTATTCAAATTTTTTATGCTCGGCTTTCTCTCAACAATCGCTCCATGCTCGATACTTCTTGTGTTGGGTCTTTTATGATGAAGACTATTTAATTCAGATGGGATTTATTGGCAAGAATTGAACGCAACTCTGAAGATTGGGATTTCGACGAAGGTAAGGAGTCAGGTATGACACCTAAGTTTGATTGTGTTAAATCTTTTATGGATACCGATGTTTTCCGTGAATTTAGCACTAAGTATGGACTTGACTCTGAGATAGTAGCTTCTTTCTATGAATCATTTGCTACTCATGTTGACCTCCCTAAGGAGAAGTGGTTTAAATATAATCCTCCCACTGAAGTAAAAGTAGTTGCACCTATTAAAGTTGAAGAAAAGACTATCACTTATAATGATCCTATTGTTCCTACTACTTATGTTGAGAAACCACCTTTCCCTGTTAGGATAAAGGATCATGCTAAAACTTCAACTGTGGTTCCTAAGAGTAATACTAGAACATATACACCACTAGAGCAAATTAAAGTTGAACTTAGTATTGCTATTGTTAAAGATCTCTTAGCTGGTAATATTGATGGGCATGTTATTTATTTCTGTGATGAAGCCGCTAGAATTGCTAGACCAGATGCTAAGAAACATAGACCTGTTGTAGGCATGCCTGTTATTTCTGTTAAAATAGGAGATCATTGTTATCATGGCTTATGTGATATGGGTGCTAGCGCCAGTGCAATACCTTATTCCTTATATGAAGAAATTATGCATGATATTGCACCTGCTGAGGTAGAAGAAATTGATGTTACAATTAAGCGTGCCAATAGAGATACTATTTCACCAATTGGGATTGTTAGAGATGTTGAAGTTTTGTGTGGGAAAGTTAAATATCGTGCTGATTTTCTTGTTCTTGGTTCTCCACAAGATGACTTTTGTCCCATTATATTTGGTAGACCCTTCTTGAATACTATAAATGCTAAGATAGATTGCAAAAAGGATGGTGTTACTATTGGTTTAGGGGATATGTCTCGTGAGTTTAATTTTGCTAAATTTCGTAGACAACCCCATGATAAAGAATTGCCTAGTAAGGATGAAATTATTTGTCTTTCTTCTATTACCATGCCTCTTAATGATCCCTTAGAACAGTATTTGCTAGACCATGAAAATGATATGTTTATGAATGAAAGAAGGGAAATAGATGAAGTATTCTTCAAACATGGACCTATTTTGAAACACAACTTGCGTGTTGAAATCCTTGGGGATCCTCTTCCACCCAAGGGTGATCCCGTGTTTGAGCTTAAACCATTACCTGATACTCTTAAATATTCTTATCTTGATGAAAAGAAGATATATCCTGTTATTATTAGTGCTAACCTTTCAGAGCAGGAAGAGGAAAGATTATTGAGAACTCTGAAGAAGCACCATGCTGCTATTGGATATACTCTTGATGATCTTAAGGGCTTTAGTCCCACTCTACACCAACACAAAATAAAACTGGAGGAAGACGCCAAACCAGTCATTGATCACCAACGACGGTTAAATCCTAAGATGAAAGAAGTGGTAAGAAAGGAAATACTAAAGCTACTTGAGGCAGGTATAATTTATCCAGTTGCTGATAGTCAGTGGGTAAGTCCTGTCCATTGTGTCCCTAAGAAGGGAGGTATTACTGTAGTTCCTAATGATAAAGATGAATTGATCCCACAAAGGATTATTACATGTTATAGGACGGTAATTGATTTCTGCAAATTAAATAAAGCTACTAAAAAGATCATTACCCTTTACCTTTTATTGATCAAATGCTAGAAAGACTATCCAAACATACACATTTTTGATTTCTAGATGGTTACTCTAGTTTCTCTCAAATACCTGTGTCAGCAGAGGATCAAGAAAATACCACTTTTACTTGCCCTTTAGGTACTTTTGCTTATAGACGTATGCCATTTGGTTTATGTAATGCACCTGCTACCTTTCAAAGATGCATGATGGCTATATTCTCTGACTCTTGTGAAAAGATTTGTGAGGTATTAATGGATGATTTCTCCGTTTGTGGATCCTCTTTTGATGATTGCTTGAGCAACCTTGAACGAGTTTTCCAGAGATGCGAAGATACTAGTCTTGTCTTGAATTGGGAGAAGTGCCACTTTATGGTTAATGAAGGCATTGTATTGGGGCATAAAATTTCTGAAAGAGGTATTGAAGTTGATAAAGCTAAAGTTGATGCAATTGAAAAGATGTCGTGTCCCAAGGACATCAAAGGTATAAGAAGTTTCCTTGGTCATGCTGGTTTTTATAGGAGGTTCATTAAGGACTTTTCTAAAATTTCTTGGCCTCTGACTAATCTATTACAAAAAGATATTCCTTTTGTATTCAATGATGATTGTGTAGAAGCATTTGAAATATTTAAGAAAGCTTTGGTTTCTACACCTATTCTTCAACTACCTGATTGGAGTTTACCCTTTGAAATAATGTGTGATGCTAGTGATTATGTTGTAGGTGTTGTTCTAGGACAATGAGTTGATAAGAAACTAAATGTTATTCAATAATGCTAGCAAAACTCTAGATACTGCTCAGAGAAATTATGCTACTACTGAAAAAGAGTTCTTAGCAGTTGTATTTGCTTGTGATAAGTTTAGACCTTATATTGTTGATTCTAAAGTAAATATTCACACTGATCATGCTGCTATTAAATACCTTATGGAAAAGAAAGATGCTAAACCTAGACTTATTAGATGGCTTCTCTTGCTACAAGAATTTTATTTGCATATTATTGATAGAAAGGGAGCTGAGAGCACCGTTGCAGACAACTTGTCTAGGTTAGAGAATGTGCCTGATGACCCACTAGCTATTAATGATAGCTTTCCTAATGAACAATTAGCGGTCATAAATGCTTCTCATACTGCTCCACGGTATGCTGATTACACTAATTACATTGTTGCTAAATTTATACCACCTAGTTTCACATACCAGCAAAAGAAAAAGTTCTTCTATGATTTAAGACATTACTTCTGGGATGACCCACACCTTTATAAAGAAGGAGTAGATGGTGTTATTAGACATTGTGTACCTGAGCATGAACAGGAACAGATCCTACGCAAGTGTCACTCCGAGGCATATGGAGGACACCATGCTGGAGACAAAACTGCACACAAGGTATTGCAATCCGGTTTTTATTGGCCTACTCTCTTCAAAGATGCCCGTAAGTTTGTCTTGTCTTGTGATGAATGTCAAAGAATTGGAAATATTATTAGACATCAAGAAATGCCTATGAATTATTCTCTTGTTATTGAACCATTTGATGTTTGGGGCTTTGATTATATGGGACCATTTCCTGCCTCTAATGGGTATACTCATATTTTAGTTGTTGTTGATTACATTACTAAGTGGGTAGAAGCTATTCCATGTAGTAGTGCTAATCATAACACCTCTATTAAGATGCTTAAAGAAGTTAATTTTTCGAGGTTTGGAGTCCTTAGATATTTAATGACTGATGGTGGTTCACATTTTATTCATGGTGCTTTTCATAAAATGCTTGCTAAGTATGATGTTAATCATAGAATTGCATCTCCATATCACCCACAGTCTAGTGGTCAAGTAGAATTGAGTAATAGAGAGCTCAAATTAATTTTGCAAAAGACGGTTAATAGATCTAGAAAGAATTGGTCCAATTAACTTAATGATGCATTATGGGCTTATAGAACTGCATATAAGAATCCTATGGGTATGTCTCCATATAAAATGGTTTATGGAAAAGCATGTCACTTACCTCCCGAACTTGAACATAAGGCATATTGGGCCATTAAAGAGCTCAACTATGATTTTAAACTTGCCGGTGAGAAAAGATTATTTGACATTAGCTCACTTGATGAATGGAGAACCCAAGCCTATGAGAATGCCAAGCTGTTTAAAGAAAAAAAAGTTAAAACATGGCACGACAAAAGGATAAAAAAGCGTGAGTTTAATGTAGGTGATTATGTGTTGCTATTCAACTCTCGTTTAAGATTTTTTGTAGGAAAACTTCTCTCTAAATGGGAAGGCCCTTACGTTATCGAGGAGGTCTATTGTTCCGGTGCCATAAAAATCAACAACTTCAAAGGTACAAATCCAAAGGTGGTGAACGGTCAAAGAATCAAACATTATATCTCAGGTAATCTTATAAATGTTGAAACTAATGTTATTGAAACCGTAACCCTGGAGGAATACATAAGAGACACTTTCCAGAATGTTTCAGACTCCGAAAAGGAATAGGTATGTGGTACGGTAAGTAAACCGACTCCAAAACAGTTCTAATAGCAATTTTTCTCTGTTTTGGAATATTTAAGAAAATAGGAAAATAAGATGTAGTCCAGGAAGGACACGAGGCATCCACGAGGGTGGAGGGCGCGCCCTACCCCCCTGGGCGCGCCCCCTACCTCATGGGCACCTCACGTGCTCTCCGGACTCCGTTTTCTTGCACGATACTTCTTTCGGTCGGTAAAAGTTCATTATATAATCTCCTGAAAGTTTTGACCACCGTATCACGCAAATATCCTTTGTCTTTGTTTCGAGCTGTTTCTATCGCAGATTTAGAGCAAGATGTCTTCTCAAGAGTCAGTCGGGGAGAGTCAGGTGTCTCATCCGACGCCAGGTCCAGGAGCAAACAGCGATGCTTATCACTTTGGGCCATCAACAGAGGAGGAGATGGAGGTCGACTTGAAAAGGAGAGATGCCATGGAGGAGGATCAACAAGTTACCTCTCGTTTCCGAGCCGTATTCACGATGGGGGAACTATAGAGCTCAGCCATTCCAAACTCGGTCATCCCTTCCAATGTTAAATTTCTTTCATATGAAACTATGAAAAAGAGTGTTACTTGTTCTGCAGCAGCTATGCAACATCCATGGGAGAAAGGAGCTTTAGCCGTCATGGGCAAACTCCGCAAGGAAAATATGGACCTTAAGCAGCAAGTCAATAAGCTCGAGGAGGAGAATCGTATCCTTAGGGGCATCATCGCCAAGAAGATCACACCACCACTTCCGAAGAAGGAGACATAATCACTTGGGTATGGGCACTACCCTTGGCAACTGACAAGCTTGGGGGAGGTGCCCCGGTATCGTATCACCATCACAGTCCTATCTTTACCCTTTTTCTTAGTTCGATCCTTTTGGTAATATCTTGATATAGTAGAATAAAGTTTTGGTATGATTTACTTTTGAGTTTTGCTTTGTGATCTCTCTATGTAATCGAGTCCGTGAGCTATATATATAATAAAGATTAGTGTTGCGTCAAGGGCCTTGCTTTCTTGTTCTGATCTTGAAAGAAATAATAAAAAGAAATTAAGAGATCATATTGATCTTATGGAGAGTAATGACTTCACACATAAAGAGTATGATACATAAAAGTTGTTGAGAGTTGGCAAACATAGTTTTGGTCATCGTTGCAATTAATAGGAAGTAATAAAGAGAGAGAGGTTTTCACATATAAATATACTATCTTGGACATATTTTATGATTGTGAGCACTCATTAAAGTATGACATGCTAAAGAGTTGATGTTGGACAAGGAAGACAACGCAATGGGTTATGCTTTCTCACATCTTAGTTAAAGTATATTGTCATGGATCATCCAACATGTTGAGCTTGCCTTTCCCCCTCATGCTAGCCAAATTCTTTGCACCAAGTAGAGATACTACTTGTGCTTCCAAACATCCTTAAACCCAGTTTTGCCATGAGAGTCCACCATATCTACCTATGGATTGAGTAAGATCCTTCATGTAAGTTGTCATGTTGCATGCAATAATAACTGCTTTCTAAATATGTATGACTTATCAGTGTGGAGAAAATAAGCTTTATATGATCTTGTGATATGGAAGTAATAAAAGTGATGGACTGCATAATAAAGGTTCATATCACAAGTGGCAATATAAAGTGACGTTCTTTTGCATTAAGATTTCGTGCATCCAACCATAAAAGCACATGACAACCTCTGCTTCCCTCTGCGAAGGGCCTATCTTTTACATTATGCAAGAGTCAAGGTGATCTTCACCTTTCCCTTTTACATTTTATCCTTTGGCAAGCACCTCGTGTTGGAAAGATCCTGATATATATATATATATCCAATTGGATGTAAGTTAGCATGAACTATTATTGTTGACATTACCCTTGAGGTAAAAGGTTGGGAGGCAACATTACAAGCCCCTATCTTTCTCTGTGTCCAATTAAAACTCCATAACCATAAGTGTTGCATGAGTGTTAGCAATTATGAAAGACTAAATGATAGTTGAGTATGTGGACTTGCTGAAAAGCTCTTATGTTGACTCTTTCCGATGTTATGATAAATTGTAATTGTTTCAATGACTAAGATTATAGTTGTTAGTTTTCAATGAAGTTTCTGGTTCATACTTGACATTGTGAATAGATTGTTACTTGAGCATAAGAAATCATATGACAATATGTATATATATATATATATATATATATATATATATATATATGACAACACTATTCTAATCCTGGGATTAGAATAGTTATTTGGATCACGGCGCCCTATATACGGCCCGACGGGGGTGTTCCTGAGATCCCTAACAGACGAAAAACTGGCCCATTGTGCACCTCCCGAACGGCCCATTCCACACCCACGACCTTCTCCCGGTCACGATGGCTCCACATTCCCTGGATCCCCGTCGACCAAGCCACCGCGCCGCCCCTCCCCGCCAGCCCTGCGCCTCACCTCCCGGCCAGCCCCGCGCCAACGGCCCTGCGCCTCCCCTCCCCGCCGGTCCCGCGCGCCGCCTAGATTGTGTCGCCGCCGGACACCCACGTTGTCGTCCTTCGCCCCAACCACTTCCGCCACTTACATCTGCCCCGACCACTTCTGCCGCCGTCGTCCTCCCACCGACCACCTCCACCACCGCTCTCCGCCCCGACCACCTTTGTCACCGCCCTCCACCCCACCCACCTCCGTCCGCGCCCTGCGTCCCAGCCACCTCCGCTGCGCCGGCCCCAACCACCTCCTCCATGGCTGACCTCCGTCCTGGCCACCCCCGCCACCAACCTCCCCTGCGGCGTGACCTTCCCTCTGCTCCATCGCGACCTTCCCTCTGCTCTAGCGCGGCCTGCCCTCTTCTCTGGCGTGTCCTCCACAACCTTCCTTCTCTCTACACTGCGACGGCAACATAGGGAGCCATAGCTCGTCACCGCCCACTCCTCGTCATCTTGTGGCTAGAGATTTGTTTTGGTTGTTGATATTTTGTTCAATTTCTTTTAGTTTCTTAAAAGATCTGTGTGTTGGGGAAATGAACTTTGCAAAAATTGTAGTTCACGTCATGCCTTTGCTTGAATCCGTGCACCACTACTTCCAAAATCAGCTCTACTCATTCAAGCTACAGGTTTGATGTTTGTTTGTCCAATATTGTTTGCAAATTCATTATTGTTGGTATGGATGCTTCTCTGCTGTTCATCTTAGCATGTTAAAAAAAGAATCATGAACGATTGGGTCTGTATCTCCATAAAAAGAGAGCCCCTTTCTGAGTATTGATTTGACAATTCATTTCATATGCTGTTAAAAAAATTAACCATGTAGAATATGAGGAGCTGAGATCTACGTGCTAATGCGTGTGTTCATGCACTGGTGTGCATGCGTTCGAGGATCTTTCTGAACTTCTTTACGTCTACAAACAGAGGAAAATTCAGAAATCCTAATGTGCAGTTATTCTTGTGTGTGTGTTTTGTCCTTCACAGCATTTTCCTCAAGGGAATGGAGAGCACCCTCACCCTGACCCGATTTGCAGTGCCGCCCTGAGTCCTCCCAACACAGCCCCAAGCCGTTCAACTACGCGGCCCCGGGCTGTTCAACGACGGAGCCGCCGGTCGTTCATGAATGCAACACAACCCTGGATTCTGCTGCTCACCATCCAGTTCAACTTCTGCTGAATCCGGTAAAGGAAGACTTCTTGTGAGAGCAATTCCCTCTTAATTTTTTTCCATTCAAAGTTCTAATTTGCTAGCTACTTCAGCTTCAGCTAACCTTTGTATGTGGCTACCATGGTGGCATGCATTTAGTGCTACTTTGTTTTCGTATCCACATGTTGCCAACGACACTACGAAGAGAAAGGTCAACATCTAGCCCTCTAGAAGTTTAGTTTGTTGATTTTTTGAAGTTTTTAAAGTGGACTACAATCGTGTATATTTTTGCAGGGCCTGGTGAAGTTCAGTTTGTTTCACTTTCTGAAGTTCAGTTTCTTGATTTTTCGGAGTTTAGTTTGTTGATTTTTTGAAGAAAAAGGTTGCTTCACTTCAACTCCTCTATCTAGTCCTGTGTGGTGATCTCCTCGACTCCTAGGTTAGGCACACACTGGGAATTGTAGGCATCTTTTGAGTTTAAAATGCTTGAATCTACAATACAGGATTAGATAACTTCCAGAAGGTCTATAGTTCATACCCCGCTGTGACAGCAGCGAGCGGTCGTAGGTCGTCTGGCGTGCTCTTGGCTTGTTCTGTTGAGAAAAGTTCAGAAAACTAACTGAACTCTTGGCATGGTCTAGCGGTGTTTGGCTGCATCAGCCACCAGACTGCTAACCTCTACCACCTGACGGCAAGGAGCCAAGGTGGTGAGCTGTCGAAACTGGCACAACACCCCGACGCAAGCCGAGTCAATTGTAGCCAACGCAAGGAGTGATTAGTATAGTGGTTTGTAGTGTTCAAATCCATACATGGCGTTTTCTGGTGGAATTGGTCAACAAGAAGGAACTACGGGTTAATACTACAAGCGCTTCACTTGAATAGTCCTAGTTGTCCGCCAACTTAAGTCATTCGCTTTTGCAAGAAGTGCTCATCTTTTTCCTATTGCATGACTAGCTTTCAATGGTGATGGCTCTGATTTTTTTGGGGGATGTATGAGAACAAAGGTGCATGTGTGGTAGAAAAAAGATTTCTTTGTACATATATACCATGGTCATTTTGTTCTTTGCACTATGGATGTTTATGACATTAGATTGCTCTGGTTTTATTGAACATATAAAAAAGATATTGACACTAGATTGCTTTGGTTTTATACACATTTGTTTACGTTTATCCTCTGAAAAAATTGGCCATTGTTGCCGGCCGGCTTCGCCAGATTCTTGAGTTCAGCCCTAAAAAAAGGAGCATTATATGTTGTTGTCCAGTTTGCTCACTTGTTGGAATGAAAAAAATGGCTGAAGGTCAATAGAAATTGATCCTGAAGGTCAAAAAAAAGTGTTCCAGAAGGTCTGTAGTTGTAGGCATCTCCTAGGTTCATCCCACTAAATCATTCCATGCTTGCTCCTTATATCTCCTCGATGAAGTACAACTACAGTACGGGATTCAAATCAGCACCGGGCGTCGAAAGAACAATGGAGATGTTGTGGTGGCGTTTGTGCATGCGATGTGTGTGTGTGTGTGTTCTTTGTGTGTGTCTTCGTGGAAATGGGTTAGAAAAATTCATGTTTTGTGTATAAAAAGGAGGAGGTTCAAAAATAAGAAATGTAAGAGTTCAAAATATGTAACAAAAAAATTTCATGTAAGAGAAATTCATGTGCGAGGAAAACATGTAAATTCACAAATAAAAACATATAAGTCATGTTTATGACTACGACTAGTGTGTGTTTAGCCATTTTGTTTAATTTGTTGTTGAAGCCTCTGGGAGTTCAAATGCAACAAGCTAAACAAAAAGTTCTTGGATGATTTTTTAGAAGAAAAGAGAAACCATGTAATTTCTTGGGATACACTAGAAGTTCACATAGTAGAAATACAGAAAATCTTATTGCACTGAAAATTGTAAGAAGTTCATAAATATCAAATCAAGAAGTACAAATTAAAATAACGGAGCAATTTAATGTTTGTAGAATATCAATCACATTTTCTAAAAAGATAAAACAAAGAAGTTTAGATAAAAAAAGATTAGTTTGATGTGTTTTTTTGAACATTTTTTCTTTGCTCTACTTTAAAGCGCGGCGTACATTTTGGAAGCGCCGCCGCAACCACCTCCCATCGGCCCCAACTCCTACCCCCCTGCCCGCGTGTCACCGGGAACCGCCACCCGGCTACGGCGCACCTCCCCACCGCCACCTCCTTCCAGGCGCGCCGCCGGCCCCTCCGCCATCCCCGCCACCCTGAAGACTATTATGTCATATCGTGTTGCATCACACCAAGTCTTGTTACAAACCCAAAAAAGGTCATTAAAAAAGCATCTCAAACAATCTATAAAAAAAGATTCTCTCTGTTAAAATAAAACTAGAAGTTCAAATTTAAAAATGCAGCGGCTCGATGTCTATCAAAAATTAGGATTTTTTCCGTTACTAAAAGGAATAAACTAGGAAGTCCATACTAAAAAGATGAAGAAGTTCGATGATTATAGAAAACTCAGATTTTCCTCGTTATTAAAGAATGGAAACAAGAAGTTCAAAAATTAAATAACAAGAAGTTCAAGTTTTAAAAATAGAGCGCTTCAACATTTCATAAAAAAGATTATGAAATAAAACTAGGAAGTCCATATTAAAAAGATGGAGAAGTTCGATGATTATAGAAAACTCAGATTTTCCTCGTTATTAAAGAGTGGAAACAAGAAGTTCAAAAAAAATAACAAGAAGGTCAACTTTTAAAAATAGAGCGCTTCAAAATTCATAAAAAGATTAATAAATAAAACCAGGAAGTCCATATTAAAAAGATGGAGAAGTTCGATGATTATAGAAAACTCAGATTTTCCTCGTTATTAAAGAGTGGAAACAAGAAGTTCAAAAATAAAATAACAAGAGGTTCAAATTTTAAAAATAGAGCGCTTTGAAATTCATAAAAAAGGATTAAGAAATTCAGATAAATAATTATAAAAAAACTCAGATATTTTCACGTAACCGAGAGAAGTTCGATAGATAACTGTCAGAAGTTCACGTACTACACGGTGTGCATTTTGTATTAAAAAAGAATAAAAAAGCAAATACTAAAAGTTTTGTTGTTATAAGTTCAACTCCTCGGTCAGAGAAAGTTAAAAAATTATTGTGAGAGAGGTTTGTACAAAAGGTATATCATTTGTGTAACATTTGACGAACGGATGGGAAAATTACAAATGAAAATACATCACAGAAGTTCAACGTGAAAACAGCAGGAAGTTCAACTACTACACTGAATGAGTTTCAGATGAAAAACTTTCAAAATCGTCGCGAGTATGAAAAAATGATCAATACGGAAAAGTTGCGTGTTTACAGCAGCTTTCCATCGGTATATCACCCGCTCAATTCTCGCGAGTGGGATGAAGAGCTACGAGCAGTGGATGAAGATCTACGAGCTAAAAAATCACGTGAAAAACAAACTGAAGTTCGGGTACACGTGCCGAGAAGTTCAGGATCTTCAGGCAGTCCATTTTCGAAGAATCTGTTTTGCGGTAGAGGCAGAACAAATGATCCCGCCGTTTTCGTAATTACTTGAAAAAGGCTAGGAATCAGAGAAAACCATCAACATGGAAAAGTTTCGCATTTTCCGTAGCTTTTCAACGGTATATTATTTGCCCAATTCCGATAAAGTTTGTAGAAATTACGGCGAAAATACGTTTTTCGCTATTTTCGAAATTGACTTAAAACCGTAAAGAATTGGGAGAAACAATACATACCAAACAGTTTCACATTTGTTCAGGCTTTCCAACGCCGTATCATTTGCTGCATTCGGACGCACAGTTAAAAATTTAGCTCGAAAATACGAACTCGGTAGGACTTGGACCATTTTCTAAATTACTCTTAAACCATTCAAAATTAGAAAAAAACTTTCAAGATGAAAAAGTAGCGCATTTTCATATGCTTTCCAACGCCATATCATATGCCTCCATTGGATTAGCCGTTTAGAAATGACATTGAAAAAACGAACTCAGCTGTTCGGTTTACGAAATTTTACGTTTTTTCAAATTACTCTTTAACCATATGGAATTAGAAAAAAACTTTCTATATGTGGAAGGAGCGGTTTTGCAGCAGCTTTCCAACTCCATATTATATGCCTCATTCCGATAAAAGTTTAGAAATGTGATCGAAATTACGATTCACATTTTTTGTGTGAAGAAAAAACGGTTTTCAAAACTGCTCTTAAACTGCTTACATTTTGGGAAAAATTTAACTTGGGTCATAATACTCGTGTCCATAGCTTTCCAACGGTATATAGCAAGCCCTATTTGGGCAATGTTGCGGGAAGTTCAACCTAGCATAGGGGGAAGTTCCGGTCGAACAAGTCAGGCAGTAAAATCGGAAAAAACGTGAGTTCTTCACGACCCGAGTGCAAAATCTGCCTATGAGCGAGATTCCTATCTAAAACGAGTATTTAGTTGCTAAAAATCGTTTAAAGATTACACTTACATCACATGGAACACGACTAACCAGAAAAACTCGCGGTAGAAGGCACGGTTGCGAAGATAGCCCGAAGGTCGGGTTCGTATAGAGAGAAGTTCAGGCGCGCGTACAAACAAAAATACGTCACAGAAGTTCAACGTGAAAACAACATGAAGTTCAACTACTACGCTGAATGAATTTCAGATGAAAAAACTTTTAAAATCGTTGCGAGTATGAAAAAATGATCAACATGGGAAAGTTGCGTGTTTACAGGAGCTTTCCATCGGTATATCACTTGCTCAATTCCGGTGAGTGGATGGAGAGCTAGGAGCAGTGGATAGAAATATACAAGCAAAAAAAAGCACGTGAAAAACAGAGTGAAGTTCAAGAACACGTGCCGAGAAGTTCAGGTTCTTCACGCGATGCATTTTCGAAGAATCAATTTCGCGATAAAGACGGAACGAATGATCTCGCCATTTTCGCAATTACTTGAAAACGGCTAGGAATCAGAGAAAACCATCAACACGAAAAAGTTTTGCATTTTCCGTAGCTTTTCATCGGTATATTATTTGCCCCATTTCGATAAAGTATGTAGAAATTAAGCCAAAAATACGTTTTTAGCCATTTTCCAATTTGACTTAAAATTGTAAGGAATTAGGAGAAACAATATGTACGAAAAAGTTTCGCATTTGCTCAAGCTTTCCAACGCCGTATCATTTGTTGCATTCGGCCGTACGGTTAAAAAATTATCTCGAAAATACAAACTCGGTGGAACTTGTACCATTTTCTGAATTACTTTGAAACTGTTCCAAATTAGAAAAAACTTTTAACATGAAAAAGTAGCGCATTTTCACAAGCTTTCTAATGCCATATCATTTGCTTCAAATGGATTAGCCGTTTAGAAATTACATTGAAAACACGAACTCGGCTGTTCGGTTTGCGAAATTTTACGATTTTCAAAATTACTCTTTATCCGTAGGGAATTAGAGAAAACTTTCAACATGTTGAAGGAGCGGTTTTGCAGCAGCTTTCCAATGCTGTATTATTTACCTCATTCTGATAAACGGTTTAGAAATGCGATCAAAAATACGATTCACGTTTTTTGTATGAAGAAAAAACGGTTTTCAAAACTGCTCTTAAACTGCTTACATTTTGCCAAAAATTTAACTTGGATCATGATATTGGTGTCCATAGCTTTCCAACGATATATCGCAAGTCCCATTTGGACACTTTTTAGCTGAAGTTCAACCCAGTACAGAGGGAAGTTCAGGCGCGTTACTCAAGCAATTCAGGTTGTGATCAGAATATTATTCTGATCCCGTGATCAGAATAGTGTTTATATATATATATATATATATATATATATATATATATATATATATATATATATTGCTGTTATAAGAATGATCATGATGCCCTCATGTCTGTATTTTATTTTATTGACACCTCTATCTCTAAACGTGTGGACATATTTTTCGATATCGGCTTCCGCTTGAGGACAAGCGAGGTCTAAGCATGGGGGAGTTGATACGTCCATTTAGCATCATGCTTGTATATCAATATTTATTAAATTATGGGCTGTTATTACACGTTATGTCACAATACTTATGGCTATTCTCTCTTATTTTACAAGGTTTACATAAAGAGGGGGAATACCGGTAGCTGGGATTCTGGGCTGGAAAAGGAGCAAATATTGGAGACCTATTCTGCACAGCTCCAAAAGTCCTGAAACTCCACGGAAGTCATTTTGGAAATTAATAAAAAATATTCAACAGAAGAAATACCTGAGGGGGGCACCCACCATCCACGAGGGTGGGGGGCGCGCCCTACCCCCTGGGCGCGCCCCCTGCCTCGTGGGCCACCTGGCAGCCCTCCGGTGCCCATCTTATGCTATATGAAGTCTTTTACCCTGGAAAAAAAATCATAAGCAAGCTTACGGGACAAAACTTCGCCGCCACGAGGCGGAACCTTGGCGGAACCAATCTAGGGCTCCGGCAGAGCTGTTCTGCCGGGGAAACATCCCTTCAGGAGGGGGAAATCATCACCATCGTCATTACCAACGATCCTCTCATCGGGAGGGGGTCAATCTCCATCAACATCTTCACCAGCACCATCTCCTCTCAAACCCTAGTTCATCTCTTGTATCCAATCTTTGTACCAAAACCTCAGATTGTACTACAAAAAAATACACTTCCGTGATGATACGTGTTTGTCACAGTAGGTCGCATTTTCTGTCATGCATGTACATCCATGAGGATTTTATGACAGAATCAGGATAGTCATACCTATGCTGTCGTAGAAGTGTTCCATGACATTACCAAAATTATCATCACGGAAGTGTTCACTTCCATGACGATAAATCGCGCGTCACAGAAGTGCTTTCGTCAAGGGTGACCGACACGTGGCATCCACCGTAACAGAACGCTGTTAAGCTATCGGGTCCGGTTTTGGACCCGATAACCCGTTAACAGCCCCGACCAATGGGGATTTCCACGTGTAAAATCATCATTGGCTGGAGGAAACACGTGTCGGCTCACCGTTGGGACAGATGTCATCCACTTATTGGACCCAAGGCGCCTATGATACGTCGACGTGTGGCACGGCCTAAAAGACCTGTGAAAAGGCCGGCCTGTTTGACTTGGTCAAAAGGTGGTAGGCCGGCCCACGGAAAGCCTGTTAACGGCCTGTCCGCATATAGCCCCTTTACAACCCGCTAACCCAGGGCCCGTTACGCCCTACCCGAATTAGGCCCAGTAGCGTCATCTAGGCCGTCCAATATGATTCCAGCCTGTTTTAACTTCCGGCCCATGTGTGGCCCATGACTTCTTTCGGCCCATTAACAACCCGTGGTGAAACTGGCCCGTAATGAACAGTGTATCACTTTATACCCATTAACGGCCCATTATTCTACTGGGCCGTTTCTAGCCCAAGTTATCTTTCGGCCTTCTCAGGGCCCATTTATTCTTGGGCTCATTTGCAGCATTCGGTTACTTATAGCCCGTTACTGTCATTTTCTGCTTGTGGGCCAAATTTAGCTCGTCGTTACAGTCGGCCCGTTTGTGGACCATTAATATGTTGGGCCGTTTCCATGTCAAAAAAACCCGTTGGGCTGTTTTCATACAGTTATCAAATACGGGCCATTAGCAGCCCGTTATGGTCCATGAATAGTATGGCCCATGATTGGCGAAATGATGATATTCCCCGTAGAAGGCCCATGGATCCTACGGCCCATAGAAGGCCCATGGACCCTATGGCCCGTAGAAGGCCCATGGATCCTACGGCCCATACAAAGGCCAATGGATCCTACGACCGTAGAAGGCCCATGGATCATACGGCTCGCAGGAGGCCCATGGTTACAACAGTTTGTGTGCTGCCATGATTATTTTGGCCTAGTTACCAAAAATAGGCTATTGTGGCCACTAGAAAAACACAGAAAAAGAACTGCAGTGACTACAAGCAAACAACTAAACAAGACAATGAGGAAATAAATAAGCAAACAATTAACGCTAGCCTATTACCGCTATTACACATATTACATCCACTGGGCATCAAAGTTCGCCACCAGTGCAAATATAGGGAACAAAGCAGCATATTACATACACTGGCCGTCAAAATTGGCCACCAGTGCAAATAAACGCGGCAGCAAAACAAGAGCATAACTGAAATACCTTCAGAAGAGCTCAAGAAACATTATCCTGGGTATCCACCATGCTGGCAATAAGCTTAGCAAGCTTATTAGCTTTGTCCTGTTTGGCACTAAAATCCTCCAACGCTTGGTGTTGCACCAGAAAGTATGCATCTGAATGCTCCAGGGACTTCCGTAGTCCTTCCGATTCTTATCGCAGCACAGCTAATCGATGTCTTTTAGCTTGCAGTTGAGACTCAAGTAACCGATTTGATTCAGACAGTGAGTTTGAATAGCTTGTGCAAGCGGTAGTGGCTAGTAACTCGAACACTAAACCAAGACAGGACTTTGGGGTTGTCTCACTGTCTTTGAGATAGTCTTCCTTAGCTGTTTTATCATCTTTGTTGGAGACCAACAAGGATGTTTCACTATCCTGAACCTTATCTGCATTACTTCCTTTATCATTGCTTAATAAGGCACTCTTCCCCAATATTCTGTCAACATTCTAAAAGAACAAACAAGCAGACACATAATAGGTTTAGCATGTATTAGTATATGAAACTCATTTCGGTGAACCAGTTCATTAGTAAGGTGGACAGGATTAAACTACCAATTCTTCTATTGCCAAGTACTAGTACATAATAAAAGCATCAAACAAACATATATCTATGTCCTATGGTCACTTCATTGTCTTGCCAAATCAAAATAGAGACACGGTTCAAATCATATCAGTTCAAGACAAAGCAGCAGTGAAAGAATAGAAAGCGTGGGAAACTACACGACACAACAAGATTTCACATGGGTACCACGGGTCTACATGTACAACAACACTATTGGCTTTGTTGTGATGCTAGTAATATGCATGATATGAGAAGTCAACTATATACACAATTGAAATTGAAATCAACAGAGCTATTGATAAGAGCAAACCTATTAAAGAAACATGCATGAACATACCTGCTGTGCCATTGGAGTTTCAATTGGATCCTTCAATTTAAAAATAAGTTTGTACGAGTAAATACAGTGATACAAGAGAAAAGTAGTATGCATGATAGCAATCATAGTTAAAGAAGGCGCACCTGGGCTCTAGGCGTTGGCAAAACACATTGCGCATAACTATGCTTAATCTGTGCATAACTGCGCATAAGCATGCACTTTGGTCAGTAAAGCACAAGGCGGTGGCAAAACGCACAATTAACGCCTAGTGATTTTTTGAACTATGATAGCAATGGAATCTTAAATTAGAACATTTGTTCTTCAGGTTTAGGCACTTGTTCTACATGAACAGAGTATAGTAAGACGCAAGAATATAGTACTTAAAAATAGAAAATGAGCTCATATACCTTACCGCATTCTTGGTTCAGAACCAGTACAGAACAATGCGTTCCTAGTCATCGTCCAGTAAATGTGTCTCAGGAGAACGTAAGGGAATTTGATGAGTTTCTTTGCCGGTGAAGTACATTTTCTTCAGGTAATTCTGAGACTGCCACCAAGCATTCTTGAAGATAGCAGAGGTATTAGCACAGGTTACCCCATCCTAAGTTTCCGAATCGGTCCTTCTCTATAGAGAAAAATGGGAAAATTTGTTGTATTATAACCATCATGGAGGTAGGATGTATGGGACAAAGCAAAGTAATTGCCATGAATAACATTACTTACACATAACTCCTGGACAAACACCTGCAACTGGCATTTTCCTTCATCTTCAGTATAATATTTCCAAGATGGGAAGATACACACATACGATTTAACAACATCAAATGTGATAGCTGCTAAACTATGACTAGCTGGTTGTGCTTCCTCCACAGGAATAGGCGTACTAACTGGTGGAGTTGGGGTTCGCCGTGGTAGTACTGACCCTTTAGGCACTGGAGCTGCCTTGCTAACTGATCTTGTTTGGGAGCTCTGTGGTGGAGATGGTGCTGTGTCAATAGGAACTGGGTTACTATCTGCTGGGGTTGGGGTTAGATTGGGTGAAGCTGGTTCTCTGTCCATCGCAGTAGGGGTATAAACTGGCATCACTCGCTCCAATTCAAATGGCTGATAAACAGGAAACATAGTTGAATGTACACACATTGTATGAGAGACAGATGCAGTAGATAGTGTGGAAAAAATGCATGAAATAGTTGACATGTATATTGTTTAACTAAAACGGATAGCATGGCATAATTTCACATATATGATGTCTATCTAAACTGGATAGCATAGCATAACATAATTCAAAGATATGATGAATAACTAAACAGGATCACATGACATAATTCACCTACATGGTATCTAAGTAATCAGGATCGCAACATTTAATTCACATATGTGATTTGTATGCTAAACAGAGGGCATTCATATGATGTATGAACTAAGAACATGGTGTTGAATATTGTGTATATGATGTCTAAACTATGCAATGCAAGACACCATATGCATGATATGAGCATTATAACCGTGCCAAGTTTGAGCATACACCTCCGTGGGGGGAATAGGACTGGTCATCTGTCTTTGAATCCATCTCTGAGCAGCTATCGGGACCCAACAAGAGATCTGCTTCGACAGGTAGCACTGTCTGCTCTGAAGGCCTTGTTTTCACTCCAGATTTTTCCATCTCCCACCCAAATGGCTGATTCACAGGAAGAGTAGTTTAATATACAAACATTGTCGACAAATGGAAAAGTAATGAAGAAAAGGATGGGCAAGATATCATTCAAATATATGATGCCTGGTTAAACAGGATAGCATTGCACATTTCACATATATTATGGCTGGCTAAAAGACATGAGACTGCTTAATTCCCATATATGATATAGAAACTAAACATGTGGCATTATAGAAAATGTCTAAACTAAGCAGATGACATATATGATGTCAAAAGTTGGCACTGCAAGGCAAGATATGCATGATATGACTAACATCATCATGCTAAGGTAGAGCAAACACTTTGGGGGGTAAATAGGAGTGGTTAGCGGCGTCTGAATCCGCCTCAGAACAGATATCTTCCTCTGAATTACAATCTGGAGAGCGGTAGGGAGGGTTTGCCATTGAACCAACCATGGAGCGATGTCTCCATGACATTGTATTGCCGCGCAAAACTCTTCTATTTTTCTCTACATGTTCAGCATGACTGTGCACAATATCTGACATGCATACGAAAAAAATATGGTGAGATTATGTAAAGAGAGCATGCAGAAATTTAGAGTGATGGTAACAACCAGTGGATGGATCCAAAAATAATGATAGCAGGCTGATGATTGCTTTAATTTAATAAAAAGACAGATGATGATTGCTTTACTATTTGTTTCCCACCCAAGATGAACGACATAGGCATACCCTAGGTGAACCAGATATTAGACAAACATACTATTCATTGTTTCCTTGATATGTGCCCCACAACTAATTTAGAACTCAAGTCTGAACATTAATTTGGACCTGACTTGGAGTCGAAGAGGTGAACAGGACGATAAAGTAGCAGGTAATTTTAAGCAATGCATAACATAAGCAGAAACAAAAGAATGCGACCTCTCTTATGGACCCGTGTACTCCTCAGGTTCATCTGCTGAGTCGATGATGGTGATGCTGTTGTGGTGGGTGCCGGCGGTAGGGAAGGAGATCTGAGGCGGCGAAAGACGGTCGGGAGTCGTGATGTCTGGTTTGGTGGATGCTTCTGTCGATGGAGCAACTTAGGTGAGGGGGACGACGTCGCGGCAGGAGCAGGACAAACCTCACAAAGTTCCCTTCGACACGTACTTGTAACCGAAGTAATTCTGTAAGGGCTCATTTGGCTTGCATGATTCTTAAAATGCAGGGATAGGAAAAACACCGGAATAGGATAGGAATGCACATGGTAAACAGAGCATTTGTAAACACATGATTACTGTCAACTTGGGTGTTGGAATACAAAGAAACATGGCCAAAATAAAGTGAAACCATATGAAAGCGTGTACAGTTAGAATGTTATTCTTGCACTAATGCACTTGGTCTTGTTTTCATGCATAGGATTTTGAAAACTAGGTCCAGGTGGATGTTTTGCTTCATTCTTTTCAACAAAATGCATGAATAATTGAATAGTAGAGTGCCATTGGAAAATTCCCTATTGCTATGTTTTTCAGTTGAACCAAAATAGCCCTAATGGATCGACGTGAATGTATAGTAATAAGTGATGCAACACGTGTACAACCTCTTTGCTGTAGCCGTGTCGACCTCAACATCATTGGGTTGGTCGTTGAAGCAGTTGAGGCAGAGGTGGCTGTCAGAGGTGTGGAGGAAGTTCTGAGGAATCTGTAGACGGCGTCCAGGGCACTGCTCTGTTGTGATGGATTGTTCTGTCGTTGGAGCAGCTCCGGTGAGCCGTAAGACGTCAAGGTTGAAGCAGCACAAGACAGACATCGTGAATCTCAAGTGGGATTCTAATAGCATCTCCATTAGATGATGTAAAATAGATGTAAAATTTACATCACCAAAAACAACCTGACTACAACAAACGAGGTAAAAACTGTTGACTCTGAACTTAACTGTCGAAACTGAAATTTACTGGGGAATCTGAATGCTACTGTCGAAACTGAATGCAACGGTAGCAAAGAGGCACTTGACAAGTAGTTTAGGGAGGCCTGCAGTTCATCTTCAACCTGCACCCCCCTGAGCCGCCAGCCACCACCGGCCGAACCGCCTGCTCTAGCGCAGCCTCGCCGCCCCAAAACAACTCGCCACTGCCACCCCGGCCAGCCCTCTAGCCCCCCCGCCCCCACCCTGAACCCTAAGATAGATAGTGGGGTACCTCTCCGGCGAGCCCCCGTCCCTGCTGCGGTGGTTCTTCCTTAACTCCGGCGAGCCCCCCAATCCCTGAAAATCGACTGATCCAAAAGTTGATTCAGTCGACTGAAGTGTGGCTAAATCGGAGCAAAGCAGCAGCACGAGCGAGGGGGAGAGCAGCAGCAGCAGCTGGGCAAGCGAGCGATCGAGCGAGAGCCGGAGCAGCAGCAGCAGCAGCACGAGCGAGCAAGCGAGAGCGGGAGCAGTAGTAGCAGATCCGGCTGGTATGGATGCTGCCACCAAAGGGGCCTCGCACTGGGGGAGAGCCGCCGTGGAGATGTCACCCACGGCGCCGGCTTCAAGGTAGCCGCTCCATGGGGGTGCAGGATGGAGCACCGTCGGTGCCGGGAGGTCGAGTTAAGGAGAAGGTGCAATGCGATGAGTGTACAACCTCTTTGGTGGCACCGAGTAGGCCTCGGCTTCGTCCGAGGAGTCAGTGAGGATGTTGCGATTCCGGTGGAACAGGTTAAGGCGGTGCTGTGGGGATGGAGTAGTCCCGATAGACAAGGCAATCGTCAGAGCAACTCCTTGGAGGTGGAGTACGGGGCGGCTGAACCGGCACGATGACGAGATGGACAACGGATCCTCATCCGGGAGGTGAACGAGGGACGTCGAGCTGTTGCGGAGGACGATGTCGTCGGGGAAGAGGCTCCGGCTGGGCAGCGGTGAGGTGGCGGACGGAGGAGGGTGGGGTTTCGCGACTGGATCAGAGAGGTTATGGCGGCCTGGGATTTCGAATGGCGAAAAGGGGGCGATGGGAGTAGGTGAACCATGACTTAGGGACGCGCTTGTCCAAAATGTAGGGTGTGTTACAAAAGTACGCCCCACCGATTTGAACTAGCGGCCCTTTTGGCTCAGGGTTAGAAGGGGGATTTCGCGTGTCGGGATTTGGCAGCTGGAGGGAGTTTTCGCGTGCGTTGTAATTTCGGGATAGCAAGGCGCGGGTTGTGAAGGCGCCAGTTTTGGGAGCACGATATCTGAATTTTCGGGATATAACAAGACGCGGGTTGAATTTTAGGGACAAGCCTAACATGTAGTAATATTGTGCTTGTACGTACCAAATCAATTCGCACTTCCCTCAACCAAAAAGAAAACGAAAAAAATAAAACTATTCACACCACACAAAGATAGAGTCTTGCCCCGTTTTACTATACAAATGCTATTCAAAGCTACTCCCTCCTTCCATCTATATAGGGCCTAATGCATTTTTCGACGCTAACTTTGACCAAATATTAGAGCAATAATATATAACATGCAACTTACACAAAGCACACCATTAAATTCATTTGTGAAAGGTTCTTTCAATGATATAATTTTCACATTGTGCATGTCATGCACTATTAATCTTGTCAATAGTCAAAGGCGGTTTTAAAAAACTCATTACGCCCTATATAGATGGAAGGAGGGAGTATGAATCCATGTTATGTCCGATTAATTTTTTTCGCTTGCTGTATAATGCATGTAACCTACTCATACCAACATTTTAGTGCATTCCAAATGTCTATACTACCGCTGCAATTCGAACTAAATTTGAATTTGTTTCTCTATTTCAATAAGAATCTACAATCATGATTGTTGCCAACTTCAACCATCATTCATGTATTACCTTAATAACACACCACATGATTACTATAGAGATAGATATGAACTATGTGTACTACGTGAACTCGAATTCTTTTTTTGAATACACTTGATGTTGATTCCAAATAATAGTACATTTGATGTACTAACTATATATTCATAATCTAAACCATGTTCCATACGTACACCGTGTTTATCACACAAAGTATAGTGCCCCGCCCCCTACATTATGACAAGTATTTAGACCTGAGCTGCAAAAGCCACACATTAGCCCAAATTATAATCAATGTTCTATGTATTATACATAGTACTAGCAAGATGCCCATGCGTTCCACAGAACATCAACATGATCAAGGGGCCTAATTTGCAAATATGGAGAGGTGTGTGGGTATCTTTTTTCAAACTTGCCATAGTTTCCTTCCTATCTGCCAGATATAAATCAGACGGCCTATATTGCCGGATGGCAGGCACACCATCATCAACAACTCCATTTTTTTATAAGAGTAGAGATAAAATATATTATATGTAGTATAACATGTTCATAACCACACCATGTGTATCACCGTTATATATATTCACACATGCGTCGGTTTAAAATACTATGATAAATTCTTCAAATATCCTAATTCACTTTTTATAATGAAGTATGATCTCTATTCGTCTTTTACACCCACACAATCCTCTTATCTTTGTAGCTAGCGCTAACTTTCTCTCGTGCATGCACACGCTCGCATCCCTCTCACCCTCCCTCAGCATTCTCTAGCTCCATCGCGCAAATTCGTCTTTTCACTTTAGGTCGTTCACTCACGGTGTGTGTAGGCCCCCCAAATCCTTCTTTACGGCACACATCGATTGATATGCCTCTCTAGCCAGGTGTGCCTAGCACAAACACAAGCTTCCCCTCTTCTCTTGCCTCACTCCCACCACTCTTTTCATTGATCTCGTACTCGCACACTCCTCCCCCCTCGATATAGTATGCCTCTCATACCACCTCCTAGATGCACCCCTCTCTATCTATCCTTCTCCTCGTGCCTCATTTGCTTCTTACACAATGAATGTATACCGATCAATCTCCCAACATATACCTAGATCGACTTTAACTACCGCCCATCGATCGACGTACCTCACAAGTTATGTTTCTCCTTTCTCTAACAAAGGGCGATTGATCTTCCTATGTAGTTACGTCTGCTTACCACAGCTATATCGTCCCCCCTCATCATTAGCGCATGCCTCCGGACCCATCTCTCACACGCACGTGCACAGACAACAAGCAGCTGTCTCCTCTCTTATTGATATTGCGGGCGTGCCCTCCGTTTTTCTAGCAAGCCTATCCCGCCATTTGTTAGAAGCAACTCCACTACCACCCCCTCCAACACTCTAGCTCTGTCTCTCTCCCAACCTTATTCCTCTCCTGCACATATGCATGGATGCCGATCGATCTCCCTTAATACATGAGGCAGATCGATCTCCTTAATACATGAGGTAGGCCTCTCTCCTCCTCCACACATATACCAGCCATTGTACCTCTATAGTTAATTGGGCCTCCCTCTTCCCCCACCACACACCGATAGTCGAGCGCTGCAGGTAGGTATCCATGCCACAGAGACAAACTGCACATGTCCCCTCTCACGTTCCAGTAGGGCAGCCACTCTATATCTTTGACGTGGGCACACACAAATTCGATGGCACTCTTTATCGATCGCGCGCGCACATACACACACATCATCCCTCTCTTCGATTCTATGGACACCTCAAGCCGATGATACCTCCACTCTATTCTCGTGGATCGCCCCCTCTATATATATGTTATATCCAGGACTCTATTTCACACACATTGCATATGTTACATTTTTTGATTGACCGCCCCCTCCAAAAAAAACTCTCACAAACCCACACACTATATCTCTCTAGGTTTGTATCTCTCTCACACAACCCCACGTAGGTGGTGTACGTATACATGAAGAGAATAGGTGCACCGTGCACGTACTCGCGCTTCGTGCCCAGCCACAGCCGCGCGGGTACATGGTGGAGCTCATATCTTTACGAAATGGCAGCCCACGTGCTAATTTGAACGCCTGTAGCGGTTGTTTACCTAGGGAGGTCGTGTACCACGCATGCACGAAACAAAGCTCGACTTGACGCGTTGCCGCGTTATTTTTAAATAAAGTTATAGCACTCAATGGCACGTACACGTAATATAAAATGATTTTTATGGAGAAAAAGGTAGTCCGCTCCACTATATACAATGGAGCCTGCCTTCCTGGTTTGTCGCTCTTTAGAGTATCTCACACAAGGCAGCGGTGGCCTCTCTCTCTCACACCGTTGGTCACTGATCCAGATGCACCACATCCATCGGGGGAAAGGGAGGAAGTGCATCGTTTCTCCGTTCGACAACGCCGAGGCAGCATGTCCCGATTTGCGGTACACGCCGTTCTCTCTGACCAAGCTCCGGCGTGGCAGGGCCTATGCCACCTGCTCGCTGCCGTAGTATGGGCAGATTCCGCCCATCGCTGCTCACCTAGTTACATCCCGACGACCTCCAGGTATCCCCTCCGGCCTTGCTCCACTACCCATCTTCCCATGTCGCTGCATGTGGATCTTCCATAGTTCTTTTCCCAAAACATAGCTCGTCTGGCGTACTTCCCATATTGCAATCTCGTCCTCACACCGTTTTAGACAAACACAACCGTGTTGTTATCTTCCCTTAGGACAAGGAATATGCTTCTTTTGTGTCATTGCATGTGTCATCAACTGTTATTGGCCAGTAATTGTTTGCTTTCTACCTCTTTTTTGCAAACAGGGCTATCCATTTCACCTCGTTGCTATTGCGACCTTTTGGTGAACTACACAAATCACTTTTTTCTTAAGAGTGTTTTGTGCAGTTGTACTAAAATGTCACGCGGGTAACGTCTCTACATTTCAGTGCGACTGCACAAAGGGAGATTGGTTTTGCTCTATCCTCCTCATCCAACTCCGAGCCTAATCTTCTCCTACTAGTTAGTCCTAAGAAAGACTTCAAAGGTGACCGGCTTCTATTTGTGTGTTTATTGTTTCATCAGCAGTCCTCTATTATCGTAATCACACTTAATATCTTTGGAACAGGGACGCTCAACTCTATTTTAGTGGAACTGCACAAAATGATCGGAATGTTGCATGCTCCAGACAGCTACTTTTTTCTCAACATTCCTTGTTGATTTAGACAGAGCTGGGGCGACATTGCTGCCAATGAAAGCATGGATCAATTTTAATTTAACACCTTCTCACAACTCTGTCTTCAGTTGTGATGTAAATATTAGCTCTGATCTGCTAATAATTGAGATGCATTAGCAAGGAAGTTAGTTTTTTATTGTTTCTGAAAGAGCATCCATGGCAAGACACACGAAACAAAAGCTGAAAGCTCACACCATTGTACAATTTCATGTCGTTGGAAAATTATTTGTATAGTTTGTCAATTATGTAAACAAATGATGGAAGCTTGATAGCATTGCCAGAAGCCTCTTCAGCATCCGGGTCCATGTGCCATGCACAAAATTATACTCCTTCGTTCCTAAATATTTGTCTTTTTACAAATTTCAAATGGGCATATTTTGGAGTGTAGATTCACTCATTTTGCTTCGTATGTGTACTCCCTCCGTTCCTAAATACTCTAATTGTCTTTCTATAGATTTCAACAAGTGACTACATGTAACATCCCAAATTTTCAATTTGGAATGTTATACATTAGATCATCATTGCATATAATATTTTATTGCATTTTGGCTTGATCCTAGAAATTCTACGCAACTCAAGGACCCACTGAGAGAGTTGGGGATTTCGTTATTTTCATATTTGAGTTTTCTCAAATTTTTAAAATAGGATCATTTGACTGTAATTATTTTATCTTCGTATATTTCTTTTATAAAAATAAGAGAGAGGGAATATAATGACTTTCCCAAAATAAAGAAATATTGGAGGTTTAATATTAAAATCAAATTAGATTTTATCTCGGAGTTTTATCGCTATTTTATTTGAATTAGGAGAAATGTGCGTTTTTCAAAATTTCATTTTAGGCCCAAATAAATGTTCGTCTTGTCCGGCTTATTTTTAGAGGACGAGGAAAATTTATTTCGGGATTTTTGGAGTCCGTTTAGTATTTCTTTTCTTTCTTTTTCTGCACGTCCGAATTATTTAAAAAAAAACGAACCGACTCTGGCCGCCGTGGGCGACCCGGACTCCCGCTCCGCCCGGCCTTATAAGTGTTGGGGAACGTAGCAGAAATTCAAAATTTTCCTACGTGTCAGCAAGATCTATCTATGGAGAAACCAGCAACGAGGGGAAGGAGAGTGCATCTACATACCCTTGTAGATCGCTAAGCGGAAGCGTTCAAGAGAACGGGGTTGAAGGAGTCATACTCGTCGTGATCCAAATCACCGGAGATCCTAGTGCCGAACGGACGGCACCTCCGCGTTCAACACACGTACAACCCGGTGACGTCTCCCATGCCTTGATCTAGCAAGGAGAGAGGAAGAGGTTGAGGAAGACTCCGTACAGCAGCAGCACAACGACGTGGTGGTGGTGGGGGAGCGTGGCAATCCTGCAGGGCTTCGCCAAGCACCGCGGGAGAGGAGAAGGGGGAGAGGTAGGGCTGCGCCTGGGAGAGGTCAAAACTCATGTGTTGGCAGCCCCAAAACCCTCAAGTATATATAGGGGAGAGGGAGGGGGGTGCGCCCCCTCTAGGGTTTCCACCCCAAGGGGTGCGGCAGCCCCAATCCCATCTAAGGGTGGCGGCCAAGGGGGAAGAGGGGGAAACTTGCCCCCCAAGTTAGGTGGGTGCGCCCCCTCCCCCAACCCTAGGCGCCTTGGGCCCTTGTGGGGGGGCACACCAGCCCACATGGGGCTGGTACCCTCCCACACTTGGCCCATGCAGCCCTCCGGGGCCGGTGGCCCCACTTGGTGGACCCCGGGACCCTCCCGGTGGTCCCGGTACGTTACCGATAAAACCCGAAACTTTTCCGGTGACCAAAACAGGACTTCCCATATATAAATCTTTACCTCCGGACCATTTCGGAACTCCTCGTGACGTCCGGCATCTCATACGGGACTCCGAACAACATTCGGTAACCACATACAAACTTCCTTTATAACCCTAGCGTCATCGAACCTTAAGTGTGTAGACCCTACGGGTTCGGGAACCATGGAGACATGACCGAGACGTTCTCCGGTTAATAACCAACAGCGGGATCTGGATACCCATGTTGGCTCCCACATGTTCCACGATGATCTCATCGGATGAACCACGATGTCAAGGACTCAATAGATCCCGTATTCAATTCCCTTTGTCTAGCGATATAGTACTTGCCCGAGATTCGATCGTCGGTATACCGATACCTTGTTCAATCTCGTTACCGGCAAGTCTCTTTACTCGTTCCGTAACACATCATCCCGTGATCAACCCCTTGGTCACATTGTGCACATTATGATGATGTCCTACCGAGTGGGCCCAGAGATACCTCTCCGTCACACGGAGTGACAAATCCCAGTCACGATTCGTGCCAACCCAACAGACACTTTCAGAGATACCTGTAGTGCACCTTTATAGCCAACCAGTTACGTTGTGACGTTTGGTACACTCAAAGCATTCCTACGGTATCCGAGAGTTGCACAATCTCATGGACTAAGGAAAAGATACTTGACATTAGAAAAGCTTTAGCATACGAACTACGATCTTTGTGCTAGGCTTAGGATTGGGTCTTGTCCATCACATCATTCTTCTAATGATGTGATCCCGTTATCAACGACATCCAATGTCCATGGTCAGGAAACTGTAACCATCTGTTGATCAACGAGCTAGTCAACTAGAGGCTTTACTAGGGACATGGTGTTGTCTATGTACCCACACATGTATCTGAGTTTCCTTTCAATACAATTATAGCATGAATAATAAACGATTATCATGAAGAAGGAAATATAATAATAACTAATTTATTATTTTCTCTAGAGCATATTTCCAACAGTCTCCCACTTGCACTAGAGTCAATAATCTAGTTCACATCGCCATGTGATTAACATTGATAGGTCACATCGCCATGTGACCAACATCCAAAGAGTTTACTAGTGTCACTAAACTAGTTCACATCACCATGTGATTAAGATTCAATGAGTTCTGGGGTTTGATCATGTTTTGCTTGTGAGAGAGGTTTTAGTCAACGGGTCTGCAACATTCAGATCTGTATGTACTTCACAAATTTCTAGGTCATATTGTAAATGCTGCTTCCACGCTCCACTTGGAGCTATTCCAAATGGTTGCTCCACTATACGTATCCGGTTTGCTACTCAGAGTCATTCGGATAGGTGTTAAAGCTTGCATCGATGTAACCCTTTACGCCAAACTCTTTATCACCTCCGTAATCGAGAAACATGTCCTTATTTACTCCAAGGACAATTTTGACCGCTGTCCAATGATCCGTTCCTAGATCATTCCTATATCCCTTGACTGACTCATGGCAAGGCACACTTCCGGTGCGGTACACAGCATAGCATACTATAGAGCCTACGTCTAAAGCATACGGAACGACCTTCGTCCTTTCTCTCTGTTCTGCCGTGGTCGAGCTTTAAGTCTTAACTTCATACCTTACATCTCAGGCAAGAACTCCTTCTTTGACTGATCCATCTTGAACACCTTCAAGATCATGTCAAGGTATATGCTCATTTGAAAGTACCATTAAGAGGTTTTTGATCTATCCTCATAGATCTTGATGCTCAATGTTCAAGTAGCTTAATTCAGGTTTTCCATTGAAAAACACTTTTCAAACAACCCTATATGCTTTACAGAAAATTCTACATCATTTCTGATCAACAATATGTCAACAACATATACTCATCAGAAATTCTATAGTGCTCCCACTCACTTCTTTGGAAATAGAGGTTTCTCATAAACTTTGTATAAACCCAAAATCTTTGATCATCTTATCAAAGTACATATTCCAACTCCGAGATGCTTACTCCAGTCCATGGAAGGATCGATGGAGCTAGCATACCTTTTAGCATCCTTAGGATCGACAAAACCTTTCTGATTGTATCACATACAACCTTTCCTTACGAAGACTGGTAAGGAAACTCGTTTTGACATCCATCTGCCAGATTTCATAAATGCAGCTAATGCTAACATGATTCTGACGGACTTAAGCATCGCTATGAATGAGAAAATCTCATCGTAGTCAACTCCTTGAACTTGTGAAAAACTCTTCGCCACAAGTCGAGCTTCATAGACGATGACATTACCGTCCACGTCCGTCTGCTTCTTAAAGTTCCATTTATCTCAATGGCTTGCCGATCATCGGGAAAGTCCACCAAAGTCCATGCTTTGTTCTGATACATGGATCCTATCTCGGATTTCATGGCTTCTAACCATTTGTCGGAATATGGGCCCACCATTGCTTCTCCATAGCTCGTAGGTTCATTGTTGTCTATCAACATGACCTTCAAGACAGGATCACCGTACCACTCCGAAGTAGTACGCATCCTTGTCGTCCTACGAGGTTCGGTAGTGACTTGATCCGAAACTTCATGATCACTATCATAAGCTTCTACTTCAATTGGTGTAGGCGCCACGGGAACAACTTCCTGTGCCCTGCTACACACTAGTTGAAGTGACGGTTCAATAACCTCATCAAGTCTCCACCATCCTCCCACTCAATTCTTTCGAGAGAAACTTTTCCTCGAGAAAGGACCCGTTTCTAGAAACAATTACTTTTGCTTCCGGATCTGAGATAGGAGGTATACCCAACCATTTTGGGTATCCTATGAAGATGTATTTATCCGTTTTGGGTTCGAGCTTATCACGATGAAACTTTTTCACATAAGCGTCGCAGCCCCAAACTTTTAAGAAACGACAACTTAGGTTTCTCCAAACCACAGTTCAAACGGTGTCGTCTCAATGGAATTACGTGGTGCCCTATTAAAGTGAGTGTGGTTGTCTCTAATGCCTAACCCATGAACGATAGTGGTAATTCGATAAGAGACATCATGGTACGCACCATATCCAATAGGGTGCAACTATGATGTTCGGACACACCATCACACTATGGTGTTCCAGGCGGTATTAATTGTGAAACAATTTCCACAATGTCTTAATTGCGTGCCAAAGCTCGTAACTCAGATACTCATCTCTATGATCATATCATAGACATTGTATCCTCTTGTCACGAAGATCTTCAACTTCACTCTGAAATTACTTGAACCATTCAATAATTCAGACTTGTGTTTCATCAAGCAAATATACTCAGTATCTACTCAAATCATCCGTGAAGTAAGAACATAGCGATATCCACTGCGTGCCTTAGCACTTATTGGACTGCACACATCAAAATGTATTACTTCCAACAAGTTGCTATCTGGTTCCATCTTACTGAAAACGATGCTTTTCAGTCATCTTGCCCATGTGGTATGATTTGTATATCTCAAGTGATTCAAAATCAAGTGAGTCCAAACGATCCATCTGCATGGAGTTTCTTCATGCGTATACACCAATAGACATGGTTCCCATGTCTCAAACTTTTCAAAAATGAGTGAGTCCAAAGATCCATCAACATGGAGCTTCTTCAGGCGTTTTATACCAATATGACTTACATGGCAGTGCCACAAGTAAGTGGTACTATCATTACTATCTTATATCTTTTGGCATGAAAATGTGTATCACTACGATCGAGATTCAATAAACCATTCCTTTAGGTGCAAGACCATTGAAGGTATTATTCAAATAAATAGAGTAACCATTATTCTCCTTAAATGAATAACCGTATTGGGATGGACATAATCCAATCATGTCTATGCTCAATGCAAACACCAAATGACAATTATTCAGGTTTAATACTAATCTTGATGGTAGAGGGAGCGTGCGATGTTTGATCACATCAAACTTGGAAACACTTCCAACACATATCGTCAGCTCACCTTTAGCTAGTCTCTGTTTATTCCGTAGCTCTTTTATTTCGAATTACTAACACTTAGCAACCGAACCGGTATCTTAATACCCTGGTGCTACTAGGAGTACTAGTAAAGTACACATTAACATAATGTATATCCAATATAGTACTATCGACCTTGCCAGCCTTCTCATCTACCAAGTATCTAGGGTAATTTTGCTCCAGTGGTTGTTCCCCTTATTACAGAAGCACTTAGTCTCGGGTTTGGGTTCAACCTTGGGTTTCTTCACTAGAGCAGCAACTGATTTGCCCTTTCATGAAGTATCCCTTCTTGCCCTTGCCCTTCTTGAAACTAGTGGTTTCACCAACCATCAACAATTGATGCTCCTTCTTGATTTCTACTTTTGTGGTGTCAAACATCGCGAATACCTCAAGGATCGTCATATCTATCCCTGATATGTTATAGTTCATCATGAAGCTCTAGCAGCTTGGTGGCAATGACTTTGGAGAAACATCACTATCTCATCTGGAAGATCAACTCCCACTCGATTCAAGTGATTGTTGCACTTCAGACAATCCGAGCACAAACTCAACAATTGAGCTTTTCTCCCTTAGTTTGCAGGCTAAGAAAATCGTCGGAGGTCTTATACCTCTTGACGTGGGCACGAGCCTGAAATCCCAATTTCAGCCCTCGAAACATCTCATATGTTCCGCAACGTTTCGAAAAACGTCTTTGGTGCCTCAACTCTAAACCGTTTAACTGAACTATCACGTAGTTATCAAAACGTGTATGTACGATGTTCGCAACATCAACAAACGACGTTTGGGGTTCAGCACACTGAGCGGTGCATTAAGGACATAAGCTTTCTACTGTCCACATAATCGCTACTGTCAACTTTCAACTATATTTTCTCTAGGAACATATCTAAACAGTGGAACTAAAGCGCGTGCTTACGACATAATTTGCAAAGATCTTTTGACTATGTTCAGGATAATTAAGTTCATCTCATGAACCCCACTCAGACAGACATCCCTCTAGTCATCTAAGTGATTACATGATCCGAGTCAACTAGGCCGTGTCCGATCATCACGTGAGACGGACTAGTCATCATCGGTGAACATCTTCATGTTGATCGTATCTACTATATGACTCATGCTTGACCTTTCGGTCTCTTGTGTTCCGAGGCCATGTCTGTAGATGCTAGGCTCGTCAAGTCAACCTAAGTGTTTCGCGTGTGTAAATCTGGCTTACACCCGTTGTAATTGAATGTAAGAATCTATCACACCTGATCATCACGTGGTGCTTCGAAACGATGAACTTTCGCAACGGTGCACGGTTAGGGGGAACACTTTCTTGAAATTTTAATGAGGGATCATCTTATTTACTACAGTCGTTCTAAGCAAATAAGATGTATAAACATGATAAACATCACATGCAATCAAATAGTGACATGATATGGCCAATATCATATTGCTCCTTTTGATCTCCATCTTCGGGGCTCCATGATCATCATCGTCATCTGCATGACACCATGATCTCCATCATCAGGATCTCCATCATCGTGTCTCCATGAAGTTGTCTCGCCAACTTATTACTTCTACTACTATGGCTACCGGTTAGCAACAAAGTAAAGTAATTACATGGCGTTGTTCAATGACACGCAGGTCATACAATAAATTAAGACAACTCCTATGGCTCCTGCCGGTTGTCATACTCATCGACATGCAAGTCGTGATTCCTATTACAAGAACATGATCAATCTCATACATCACATATCATTCATCACATTCTTCTTGGCCATATCACATCACATAGCAAACCCTGCAAAAACAAGTTAGACGCCCTCTAATTGTGGTTTGCATGTTTTACGTGGCTGCTATGGGTTTCTAGCAAGAACGTTTCTTACCTACGCAAAACCACAACGTGATATGCCAATTGCTATTTACCCTTCATAAGGACCCTTTTCATCGAATCCGTTTCGACTAAAGTGGGAGAGACTGGCACCCACTAGCCACCTTATGCACCAAGTGCATGTCAGTCGGTGGAACCTGTCTCACGTAAGAGTACGTGTAAGGTCAGTCCGGGCCGCTTCATCTCACAATACCGTCGAAACAAGATTGGACTAGTAACGGTAAGCATATTGAACAAAATCAACGCCCACAACTACTTTGTGTTCTACTCGTGCAAAGAATCTACGCAATAGACCTAGCTCATGATGCCACTGTTGGGGAACGTAGCAGAAATTCAAAATTTTCCTACGTGACACCAAGATCTATCTATGGAGAAACCAGCAACGAGGGGAAGGAGAGTGCATCTACATACCCTTGTAGATCGCTAAGCGGAAGCGTTCAAGAGAACGGGGTTGAAGGAGTCGTACTCGTCATGATCCAAATCACCGGAGATCCTAGTGCTGAACGGACGGCACCTCCGCGTTCAACACACGTACAACCCGGTGACGTCTCCCACGCCTTGATCTAGCAAGGAGAGAGGGAGAGGTTGAGGAAGACTCCGTCCAGCAGCAGCACAACGGCGTGGTGGTGGTGGGGGAGCGTGGCAATCCTGCAGGGCTTCGCCAAGCACCGTGGGAGAGGAGAAGGGGGAGAGGTAGGGCTGCGCCTGGGAGAGGTCAAAACTCATGTGTTGGCAGCCCCAAAACCCTCAAGTATATATAGGGGAGAGGGAGGGGGGTGCGCCCCCTCTAGGGTTTCCACCCCAAGGGGTGCGGCAGCCCCAATCCCATCTAAGGGTGGCGGCCAAGGGGGAAGAGGGGGAAACTTGCCCCCCAAGTTAGGTGGGTGCGCCCCCTCCCCCAACCCTAGGCGCCTTGGGCCCTTGTGGGGGGGGCACACCAGCCCACATGGGGCTGGTACCCTCCCACACTTGGCCCATGTAGCCCTCCGGGGCCGGTGGCCCTACTTGGTGGACCCCCGGGACCCTCCCGGTGGTCCCGGTACGTTACCGATAAAACCCGAAACTTTTCCGGTGACCAAAATAGGACTTCCCATATATAAATCTTTACCTCCGGACCATTCCGGAACTCCTCGTGACATCCGAGATCTCATACGGGACTCCGAACAACATTCGGTAACCACATACAAACTTCCTTTATAACCCTAGCATCATCGAACCTTAAGTGTGTAGACCCTACGGGTTCAGGAACCATGCAGACATGACCGAGACGTTCTCCGGTTAATAACCAACAGCGGGATCTGGATACCCATGTTGGCTCCCACATGTTCCACGATGATCTCATCGGATGAACCACGATGTCAAGGACTCAATAGATCCCGTATTCAATTCCCTTTGTCTAGCGATATAGTACTTGCCCGAGATTCGATCGTCGGTATACCGATACCTTGTTCAATCTCGTTACCGGCAAGTCTCTTTACTCGTTCCGTAACACATCATCCCGTGATCAACCCCTTGGTCACATTGTGCACATTATGATGATGTCCTACCGAGTGGGCCCAGAGATACCTCTCCGTCACACGGAGTGACAAATCCCAGTCACGATTCGTGCCAACCCAACAGACACTTTCAGAGATACCTGTAGTGCACCTTTATAGCCAACCAGTTACGTTGTGACGTTTGGTACACTCAAAGCATTCCTACGGTATCCGAGAGTTGCACAATCTCATGGACTAAGGAAAAGATACTTGACATTAGAAAAGCTTTAGCATACGAACTACGATCTTTGTGCTAGGCTTAGGATTGGGTCTTGTCCATCACATCATTCTTCTAATGATGTGATCCCGTTATCAATGACATCCAATGTCCATGGTTAGGAAACCGTCACCATCTGTTGATCAACAAGCTAGTCAATTAGAGGCTTTACTAGGGACATGGTGTTGTCTATGTACCCACACATGTATCTGAGTTTCCTTTCAATACAATTATAGCATGGATAATAAACGATTATCATGAAGAAGGAAATATAATAATAACTAATTTATTATTGTCTCTAGAGCATATTTCCAACAATAAGCCGCCCACCCCACCGCTAGCCCACCCCAGCTCACGCCCCGCCAAACCCTAACCCTAGCCGCTGCCGTTGCCCACCGCCGCCGCCCGTGCC